>NC_092878.1:20162871-20465093 GCF_028372415.1 Notamacropus eugenii
AAAACATCTCAAGAGATATACCTGTATCCACTTCCAAGATCCAAGATGCTGGAGTAAACAGTAAATTGCTGAACTCTACCATACTCAATCCTAAAAACCCATAAAATAGAGCCCCCCAAGAAATCCTGGAACAGCAGAACCAGCAAAAAGATAGGACAAAACAGTCTTTTAGCCCAAGAAAATTGGAGGATCAACAATAAAGGTCCTTCTTGGGAGTGCAGTCCTAGGTTTGGAAGCATCCCAACAAGCAAACAGCAAGTTTCACCTCAGAAAACCAGTAGGAGATCCTGAACCCCTGAGTGATGGAACAGGCAGATGCCAACACCAGTACTCCCCATGTGCCTCAGCATAACAGGCAAACTGGCAGACTCCAGCTCCAAGAAGTATCACATGCTTCAGCATAGTCCTGGGAAAACAGGTAACCTCCAGTGCCCAGACAGTCATGTGTTTTAGTGTAGCCCCAGGGAAACACAGGAACACCCCTACAGCCTCAGCAAATGCCAGACACAACCACTACGATGCCAGCTGAGCACCAAATAAGCTGCTAGGCTGCCTCCAGTAGCACCAATCAACTCCTCCCACCACACCCTCTCAGCACAGCACCAGATATGAGGGTCCCCTATGGGCCTCAGGGCAACATAAGCTCAATAGTAGGTAAATAAATAGCCAGGGCTTGTAACCAGTAGCATAAGAAACCACAGACAGAGCCCCTTTAACCCTGAGAACAGAGAGCAAATTTAAAAGAAAGGAAAAGCTCCCCTTCACATGATCTCTGCTCCCCCTGCTGCCAAAAAACAACAAAAAAGAATCTGAGTAACAAGAAGACCAAGACACAAATTCAGAGGAGGACAACAAGGTCAAAATACCTATGGGCAAAACCCCAAAGAATAATAGGAAGTGGTCTCAAGCTCCAGAAGGAACTCATAGAAAAACTCCAAAAGGAGCTTAAAATCATATGAAAGAAGTAGAAGAAAAAATGGGAAAAGAAATGAGAGTGATGCAAGAGCATTATGAAAAAAGAGCCAATATCTTGGAAAACTGATGAAAAAGTAGAATTGGCCAAATAGAAAAGGAGAAAAAAATTGAATGAAGAAAACAATCCCTTAAAGAGTAAAACTGCTAACTCATTATTGATGGGAGAAATTGAAACAATTCTGAGATACTACCTCATATGTATTAGATGGGCTAATAGGACAGAAAAGGCAAATGTTGGAGGGAATGTAGGAAAAATGAGACAAAAATTTGGAACTAAAGATCTTGTGAAAATGAATACTAAAATTTTTCTTGATATGTAACTACAGAAAAATAAAATACTATTTAAAGCAAAAAATTAAAAATAAAAAAGATAAAAAGAGAGATACCTATAAAAGGATATAAAAGGACAGTGATCTTGGAGTGTTCCTAGGACCTATTTAATAAAGGATTTGGCAAGATGAAGAAGACAGGAGGCAAAGAGAGTAGCAGAGTTTTGACAAAGACTAGTCACAGAGTTCAGTTCTTTCTGAATATACTGTGTTCTTCTCTGAAAGGCACTAGTCAGATGGAAGATGGCCAAAATCCAAGTGACTCACAAAAATAGCACCAGCAACCACAAAAAGTATATAGTTCTTTGGTCTGCTGTGCATGAAGAGATGGCTCTTCACCTTATCTAGCAAGGAGAGATCCAATTAATGATTTTTCAATGAATCATATTTCTTATTTTAAGTAATTTGGTGAAACTAAGCATGCTTTGTCTTGGGTCAGAGACAGTTCCATTAGTTCTATGACGGCAGCTAGTGCAAGTTGGATCATTCCTACGAATACTTGAAAAAGTGTAACGGAACAGGCAGAGGTCAGCATTGCAATGGCAGCTGGCATAAAACTATTTTTTTTGTTGTTTTATTGTTTTCCCTATTACATGTCAAGCAAATTTTTAGCATTCATTTTTACAAGATCTCCAGTTCCAAATTTTTCTTCCATCTTCCTTTCCCTCCCCAATTATGAACACTGCAGGCAGTTTGACATAGTTTATATACCTATAAAGTTTCCATATTAGCAGAACTGTGAAAGAAAAAACAGATAAAAAGGGGAAACAATGAAAAAGAAAAAAGTAAGTAAAAAAATATGTTTTGATCTACATTCAGAGTTCATCAGCTCTTTATCCACATAGGGAGAGCATTGTCCTTTGTGAATCTTTTGTACACGTCTTAGATCATTGTGTTGCTAAGAAAAGCTAGGTCATTTATAGTTGATCATCATACAATGTTGCTGATATTGTGTATAATGTTTTCCTGGTTCTGCTCATTTCACTTTGCATCAGTTCATAATGCAAGTTTTTCCAGAATTTTCTGAAATCTGTCTGTTCATTATTTCTTATTACACAATAGTATTCTGCTACATTCATATACCAAAGTTTGTTCAGCCATTCCTCAATTGATGGGCATCACCTCAATTTCCAATATTTTGGCACCACAGAAAAGGACTCCTATGTTTTTCCACATGTAGTCTTTTCCCCTTTTTTCATGATCTTTTGGAGATATAGACCTAGTAGTGGTATTACTGGATCGAAGGGCATGTACAGTTTGGTAGCCCTTTGGGCATAGTTCCAAATTGCTCTCCAGAATGGATGGATCAGTTCACAACTCCACCAACAGTGTATTAGTTCCCCTAATTTCCCCATATCCTCTTCAACACTGAGCATTTTCCTTTTTGTCATATTAGGCAATCTGATAGATGTGAGGTCATATTTCAGAGTTATTTTAAGTTGCATTTCTCCAGTCAAAAGTGATTTAGAGCCCTTTTTCACACACCTATAGATAGCTTTGATTTCTTCATCTGAAAACTGCCTGTTCACATCATTTGACTTTTTATCAACTGGAGAATGCCTTGCATTCTCATAAATTTGACTCAGTACTCTATATATTTGAGAAATGAGGCCTTTATCAGAGACATTTGCTGTAAAGGTTTGTTTCCCAGCTTTCTGCTTTCCTTCTAATCTTGGTTGCATTAATTTTGTTTATATAAAACATTTCAATTTTAATATGATCAAAATTATCTCTTCTACATTTTGTAATGCTATCTCTTGTTTGGTTATGAATTCTTCCCCTCCTCATAAATCTGACAGGTAAACTACTCCTTGCTCTTCTAATTTGCCTGTGGTGTCAAGCTTTATGTGTAATTCATACACCCTTTTGACCTTGTCTTGGTATATGGTATGAGATGTTGGTTTATACCGAGTTTACATCCTATTATTTTCCAATTTTCCCAGCAGTTTTTGTCAAATACTGAGTTATCCCAAGACCTGAAGTCTTCGTGTTTATTAAATACTAGGTTACATGGTCATTGACTACTGTCTCATGTACCTAAATTACTCCACTAATCCACCATTCTTATTTCTCAGCCATTACCAAACAGTATTGATGATTACTGCTTTAAATTACAATCTGAGATCTGCTATTGCTCGGTTACCTTCTTTTGTATCTTTTTTCATTAATTCTCCTGATAGTCTTGACTTTTTGTTCTTCCATATAAATTTTGTCATTATTTCTAGCTTTATAAAATAATTTTTTGATAGTTGGATTGGAATGTCTATTTTGTTTAGATCTCAGTTTACTTGTGTGAAAAATGTTTTGCAATTGTGTCAATATAGTTCCTGGATTTGTCCTGGCAGGCAGGCCCCTACATATTTTATATTATTAACCATTATTTTAAATGGAATTTCTCTCTCTTGCTGCTGGGCTTTACTGGTCATATAAAAATGTTGATGATTTATGTAGGTTTATCTTCTATCCTACAACTTTGCTAAAGTTGTTAATTATTTCAAGTAGTTTTTAGTTGATGCTCTATGGTCCTCTAAGTATACCATCATATCATCTGCAAAGCATAATAGGTATATTTCCTCACTGACTATTTTAACTCCTTCAATTTCTTTTTCTTCTCTTATTGCTATAGCTGACACTTCTGGTACCACTCTGAATAACAGTGGTGACAATGGGCATCCTTGATTCACTTCTGATCTTATTGGAAAGGTTTCTACCTTATCCCTATTACAGGTAATGCTTGCTGATGGTTTTTAATAGATATTGCTTAATATTTTAAAGGAACACTTCCATTATTCCTAGCATTTTTAATAGAAATGGGTGTTGCATTTTGTCAAAAGTTTTTTCAGCATCCATAGAGATAATCATATGATTTCTGTTGGTTTTGCTATTGAGAAGGACAATTATGTCAATAGTTCTTCTAACATTGAACCAATCTTGCATTCCTGGCATAAATCTCACCTGGTCATACTGTATAATCCTTGTGATACATCGCTGTAATTGCCTCACTGGTATTTTGTTCAAAATTTTTGCACTGATATTCATTAGGGAAATTGGTTTATAATTTTCTTTCTGTTTTAACTTTTCCTGGTTTAAGTATCAGCACTATATTTGTGTCATAAAAGGAATTTGGTAGAACACCTCCTTCGTTTATTTTTCCAAATAGTTTATATAGTATTGCAATTAACTGTTCTTTAAATGATTAGTAGAAATAACTCATGAACCGATTTGGCCCTGGGTATTTTTTCCTAGGGAGTTCCTTAATGATTTAATTTCTTTTTCTAAGATGGGGCTAGTAAGACAGTCTATTTCCTGATTTGTTAATATAGGTAACTTTTATTTTTGTAAATATTCATCCATTTCACTCAGATTGTCAGACTTACTGAAATATAACTGGGCAAAATATATTCTGATTGCTTTAATTATTTCATTGGTGGTGATTTCCAATTTGGTAGTCATTTGGGGATATTTAATGTGTTCTTTTTCTAGTTTTTTTTTAATTGCATACCAAATTAATTGATCTGCTGTTTTTCCAATCTGTTGATGTGAGAATTTAGAGAAATAAAATTTCCCTTAAGTACTACTTCAGTTGCATCCCATGAATTTTGGTATGCTGTCTCATTGTTGTCATTCTCTTTAATGAAATTATTGACTGTTTCTATGATTTGTTCTTTGATTCACATACTCTTTAGGATTAGATTATTTAATTTCCAACTAATTTTTCATCTACATTTCCACTGCCCTTTGTTTAACGTAACTTATTGCATTATGATCTGAAAAGAATAAATTTAACATTTCTGCCTTTTTACATTTGATTTGGAGGGTTTTATGCCTCATCACATGGTCACTTTTTGTGTAGTTGCCATCTGCTGCTGAGAAAAGTGTGTACTTCTTTCTGCAGTCACTAGCACACAAAGCCAGAGGCAGTGCCCCTTCCACTCTGGGAGCAGAAACTTTTCTCCAAAGTTGTGTCATATTTAACTGTTCTAACATTTGATTTACTTCCTTAGTTTCTTTTTTATTTTTTGGATTTATTGAGTTCTGAGAGAAGACAGCTGAGGCCCCCATTAGTATAGTTTTGCTGTCTATTTCTGATATTGCTTAGTAAGATGTAGTTTCCTTCCTTATCTCTTTAATTAGGTCTACTTTTGCTTTTGCTTTATCTGAGATCAGGATTCCTACTCCCACTTTTTTTTTTTTAGTGTGTGTCACTTAAGTGTGTTTCTTGCATATTGCTGGAGTCTGGTTTTTGATTCACTCTGCTATCCATTTCTGTTTTATGGGAGAGTTTATCACATTCACATTCACAGTTATCATCATTAACTGTGTATTTCCCTCCATCCTATTTTTCCTCTTGTTCTTTCTCTCCTTTCACCATTTCCCTCATCACCATTGTTTTGTGTCTGTTTACCACCTTGATGGATCTACCCTCCCTTCTGTCAGTTCCCACCCCATTCCTCCTTTACTTAATATCCTTCCCTCCTATTTCCCTTCTAGGTAAGATAGATTTCTATATTCAAATGGTTGTGTATATTATTCCCTCATTGAGCCAATACTCATGAGAGTAGGATTCAAGCAATGCTTATTGCTCACCCTCCCATCTTCCCTTCCGCTGAAATAGGTCTTTCACACCTTTCATGTAAAAACAATCACACTATTCTACCTCTCCCTTCCTTCTGCACCCATTGTACTCCTCTTTCTCATCCCTTAATTTTTTTATCATTCCCTCACATTCACCTTATACTCTCTGTCCATGTATATTCCTTATAGCTGTATTATTAATGATACAATTTTTTTAAGAATTACAAGTATCCTCTTCCTGTGTAGCTCTACTGAATCTCTTATGTTTTCTTTTCCCCCTTTACCTGTTCATGCTTCTCTTAGGTCTTGATGTTGGAGGTCAAGTTTTCGGTTTCATTGTGCTCTCCTTAGGAAAGCTTGAAATCCTTCTATTTCATTGAATGGCTATTTTCCTCAATATATTATACTTAATTTTTCTGGGTAAGTTGTTCTAGCTCCTTTAGCTTCTGGAATATCATGTTCCATGACTTCTGATCCTCTAATGTTGCAGCTGCATGTGTGATCCTGTGTGATCCCAACTGTAACTCCCTAATATTTGAATTGTTCCTTTCTGGCCACTTGTGGTATTTTTTCCTTGACCTGATGTTGGGATTGGAAGCTCAATTCCATGTGGACAGTCTCGGGCGGGTAAAGGTGGGAGCTTCTAAATCTTAGAGCTCTCACGAGACCCCCCCAGGAAACGGCAGGGAATCGAGGTGAACCGAGCTATCTGGAGTAATTCCGCCTCTTCCCGTGAGAAATGTGATGGGAGAGAGATCTCCCCGCCCTCGAGATTGTCCCGGATCTGGGCACACCTAGTTACCTAACAGCACGGTATTCAGATGCAAACTATGCGGCTGAAGGTTAAGTAGGATTGAGGAAGCCTGAAAGCTCTCTTAGCACGTGAGGAGCCAAGAGGACAGTAGGCTCCGCTTCTCTTCTTTCCTCTCTCCCCTCCCCCTCTCTCCCCGCTTGTACTTCTACTTCCAATCCCTTAAGATCTTAGCCTCCTTAGGAAATCTCCCCCTCTTCCTCCTAAGGAAGACCCCCCCCCTGCACTTGTAACCGAGACCCTGAAATAAAGCTCAACCCTTGTTCGACTCTGGAACGTCCTTTCTCTCATATGAGCATCCGGTTTTGGCCAACCGAAGACCTCGGAGGTGAGGTAAGAAGACTCGGGTAGCCCACACAGGCCTCTAGGCCTGGCAACCTGATAGTTCTGAAACTTGCTATAATGCTCCTTGAGGTTTTTATTTTGGGGTGTCTTTATTGATGTGATCAGTGGATTCTTTCAATGCCTATTTTGTTCTCTGGTTCCAAGACATCAGAGTAGTTCTTCTTGATAATTGTTTGAAGGATGCTGCCCAGGTCCTCCTTCTGATTATGGTTTTCAGTTAGTTCTTTTTGGGCTTGAGACCATTTTCTATTTTTATTTGGGGTTTTGCCCATAGGTATTTTGACCTTGTTGGCCCCTTCTGAGTTTATGTCTTGGTCGTCCTGTCACCATAATAACTTTCTATGGTCAGATTCTTTTTTGGTGCTTTTTCCTCATCTTTTTTTGGGGAGGAGATTGTGGGGGCTCCTTTCTTTTTAATTTCACCTCTGCTCCCAGGGTAGAAGGGGCACTGTCTGTGGCTTCTTATACTAGTGGCTGCAGGCTCTGGAAATTTGTCTGCTGTTGAGTTCATGTTGCCCTGAGGCCCATAGGGGACACTCACATCTAGTGCTGAGCTGAGAGAGTGTGGTGGGGGGTTAATTGGTGCTGCTGGAGGCTGTCTGCCAGCTTACTTAGTGCTCAGCTTGGGTCCCAGTGGTTCTATCTGGCTTAGGCTGAGGCCCAGTGGGGTTTTTCTGCATTTCTCCAGGGCTTCACTGAAGCAGGTCAAAGTCTGGCCAATGGAGGATGCCTGTTTTCCCTTGGCTGTGCTGAAGCATGTGGAGGTCTGGCTTACTTTCTCATCATGCTGGAGGACGCCTGTTTATCCTGTGCTATTTTGAAGTGCTTGGAGTTCTGGCCACTGGAGATACACTGAAGCACATGTTGGTTCTCAGAGCTGGAGTCTGTAGGTTCCCTGGCTCCCTTAGAATAGGCATGCAGGATTCCTGCTGCTAGCTCCACCACATTGGGGCTCAGATCTCTCAGTGATTTGCTGAGGTGGGGCTTGCTGCTGCTGGAATGCTTCCTGTCCTGGAATATGCTCCCTTTTTACCTGAGTGACACAGGTCTTTCCTGCAGATCCTTCAAGTCTCCTGGGCTGAAAGATTGCTCCACCCCACACTGGCTCCACTGTTTCAGGTTCGTTCTGGGGTACTATTTTATGATTTTTGGATGTAAATATGGCAGAGCTTGTAATGGGAAGCAAAGTAAGATTTTTTGCTGTTTTTCTGGATTAAGTTTTAGTCAGTCAAGTGCCTTTGATTGATTCTTGCCTTTGATTTAATCAAGAGCCTTTGATTGAATCAGGAGTCTAGAGAGTAGAGAAAGAAGCAGAGCAAAGAGAGAGAGAAGCGAGCGTGAGCGGGCTAAGGAAACTTGTCTGCTGGGAGGCCTAACATAAAGAATGTTTGGGATGTTGGGAGGTTTGTCTGTTGATCTGTGTTAATTTCTCCGACAGAAGTCCTGTCTGTTGGTCTGCACTGATTTCTCAGATCCCCTGTCTGTTGGTCCTTATGAGTGAATTGAACTGAAGAGCACAGATTGGCCCACGGGAAGTAGGGTTAGCTTAAGCCTCTTTTAAGAGCTGTTAAAGTGAATTGAGATCATGGTGTTGGTAATGTGTATAAATATTGTTATAGCCCTGTTAAATTTGGCTTTCCTAGAAACAGAAGTTGTGGGCAGGAGCCCCTGGAGCCTACTGTCAGGCAAAAGTAGGAAGAGTCTGGAGTGGAACAGTCCCTGTGAGCTGAGAAAAGGAGCAGGAGCAAAGAACTACCTGCCTGTGAACCTAGGCAAGAGCTGGGAGCAGTCGGTCCATGGAGGAGGAGCTGTGGGGTTTAGAAGTCAGCCTCAAGTCAAGATGAGAGAGGACTTTATTGGACACTGTGTATTGATTAAAAAAATTGTTCTTACAGTGACCTAGGGGTGGATGGTGTGGTATTCTCTGCTACCCCTTACAGATACATCATGGTAGGGAAGATCCTAGCCTGGGACCCCCTGACTTTGGGGATGTAATGATCTATGCTATATGCCACGTGAATCAAACCCTTAAAATTATCCACAGCAGCAGTCCTAAGGTGTGCTGTCATGATTGGCATCACAGAACTACTGTGATTTACTCCCTACTTCACCATCTTTGCTCCCAGAACTAGAAGTCTCCCACAGAACTATTCCTTTATTACATGTATGGAGTGCAGTGTGACAGTTGAAAACAGAGAAATCTCCTGGCTTGTTTTTTTTTTAATAGAAGTTCTATATCATAACCTATTCTACCCAAAACAATTCCATTGATTCCAATTCAATAATCATATTATTTTCTTATTACGTGCAAAGCCCTGTGCAGATATTAGTGAGATATCATGATGATTAAAATATGATCCCTTGTCCTCACAGAATTTATAATTTAATGGATGGGGAACATGGATGTCTTACTGCAACTATACTGATAACATCTTTGGGAGAACAGATAATTCCTAAGACATGATGATCTAAGGAATTCTGGTATTTGTAAATTACTTTTTTTCCACAACTAGCCCAGAGGTACTACTAACAACTATTTATGGAACACTTTTCCATCTTGAGAGCATGATGGATAGTATTTTTCGAGTAAGAGAACCTAAGTTCAATTCCCAGCTGCATTACTTTACCCTTTCTGGATCTCAATTAGCTCTTCGGTAACATGAGGATGTCATACTAGATGACTTTTGGCATTCCTTCTATCTCTAAACCTAACATCTCTTTATGAATTTACTTAGAGGTTTGTTTGTTTTTTTAATTCCCTCCCTTGCAATCTCACCCCTTTTTAACCATAACAATCATTTTTGGATGTAGTCTCATTGCCCAAATATGTAGGTCTAGGATAACATATCTCATGGAAAAGGCACACTATTCTTTGTCTTTCAAATAATAAATACTAGCCTTTCAATTAAAAAAAAGTGTACTATATTCAGGACTACAGAATGGCTGTGTCTGGGAAAATGCTGGAAAAATGCACTCCTGACAATATCCTTTAATTTATGTTTTGAAAAAAGTTATAAAGTTACCTGTCAGGAGCGAGGCACAGCGTTAACGCTTGTCAGCATCTGCCCCACACGTCGCCTCACATTTCTAAGTCTGAAGTTTTTCATGGTCTCAAGGGGTTGAGATTTTTATATTTTCATTCTTAAAGATATTTAAATTCTTATAAAGTACATAAGTGAGGCCTGTCCTGTTTATGACTGAGGGTTATGAAAAATAATGACCTTTATTCACTAATTTCATTTCATTTATTAAACAAATACTTGTTAAGTGACTATTATGTGCAAACTACTATTTACTTGTAAAGGAAAAAAATATAGTTTCTGACTTTAAGGAGCTCACCATTGTTGTGAGGGACAGATAAGCCACGTATACAGAAAAAAATGTAAGTTAGAATATAAGTATGTATAACCAGTATGAGAACAAACACTAGAAAAAAAATCACTTCTAGTTGGGAAGAGTTAAGCAAGAAGGTGAAATCTGAAGTAAATTGGTAAACAAACAAAGAAAAAAAGAAGATCCTGGAAGCAGAGTGACCAGTTATTAGATTATTACAACAGTTCATATGAAAGGTAATGAGGCCTGATCCATCAAATTGTAGCACCCCATGGGTTCATTTGCATGTAGAACATCTGGAACTCAGAACATATTTTCCTATGTATTTTGCAGGAATTTCCTTTACCATCTCCTTTACAATCACTGACCAAGAAATCTTCATCTACCAATCCCCAGTTTCCTTCACCTTCTATTACCAAAGTTGGCTCTAGTAGCAGTGGGAAAGGAAGGGAGTTCCCACAGTTGTGCCGCTTGCTATCTCATTTATTTTCGAGGCATGACTTCTGCTGAGGTCAGAAGGGTCAGGTTTTATTATTTCTATTTATAGATAAGATGAACTCTGGCACAGATGTAATAAATTATTTGTCTAAGGTTAATTAATGGTAAACAAGGGACTTGAACACAGGTTTCTGGTTCAGCGATTTATACAGTGAAAAACTTATGATGCCCTTAGATGAGTAGAATATTCTATGAATAGAATATGCATCAATTGCATATAGCCTCTGGTTCATTCAAGTGCAAAAGTTTTAAAGGTAAAGAGGAAGTGAAATGTAGTGGACAGGGCATTGGACTTGGGAGTCAGGAAGTCCTGGGTTCAAATTTGAACTTAGATGCCAACTGTGAAACACTGGGCAAGTCTTTTAACTTCTCTGTGCCTCTGTTTCCTCATCTGTAAAATGATGGGTTTGGAGCCAATGGCCTTTAAGTTTCCTTCCTGTTTTAAATCTATGATCTTAAGACTGATTTCTGGAAGTTTCTCATTAGATGTTTTTATGTCCATTATAAACAGGATAGATCTTATACAGTGATTTTATATGTACATGGTACTTCACTCATATACATGTTTATGGTCATCTCCTAATCCCGATATGAGAAGGAATTTGTAAAATAAGGTAAACTGTTTTGCTATGTATATAAGAAAAATGTTAATATTTTATTTAAATTTAATATACCGTATCATAAACTACCAAAGTGATGGTAGATTTTTCCAATATTATGTCTAGTATTAAACATAACATTTTGGGAGTGGTGCTATTATATCTTTTTAACTCTGAAGTTCCTTAATAATTCCTCTTGCACTAACAAGTGAAAAGATGAGTATATAGTTATTTCATTTTATTTGATATGGTTAATCCCATTAATCAAAAAGATTAGTTATTCAAGATACTTTTAAATATCTGATTTGTCTTGGACAGTGCTGCAGGTGATAGTCATAGGTATTAAATTCAGGAATTCACACACACTATATATGAGATAAAGTATAGAAAGCTGAATCTTTTTTTTCTGTTAGAATTACTGTGCCCTAGGAGCATTGGCCAATTAATTATATTTTGTGTGTATGTTTTTTCTGTAAACACATAACATTCACCTTGTAAAAGGAATGGGAAAAAAACCTGGGTAAATGAACAGGGAAATTTTATAATAACTGTGATATTTTAGCAGTCAAGATTTCCAAATGAGCAATGGGTTAGTAACCATTGTGTGTGTGTGTGTGTCTGTGTGTAGTAGAAAAAAGGAATTATAGTAATCTAGCACCATTTTTAAATATTCCAGGTCTAAGGATGAAATTTTATTCAATCCATAAAATCAGCACTGATCCTCTAATACACCTGGCTTACCTTCCTGTGAATATTTATTCCTTTTTGCTCATCCAAGCCAAATTGTTGCATGTAGCGAATACACTTAAGAGGTTTGCCATACACACAAAATTTCAAATTCTCAGAGAAATTTAAAAAATGAATTAAATATAACTACAACGTGAATGGGATGTTTACAGCAGCTCTCTTTGTGGAGGCCAAGAACTGGAAATTGTAAGAATCCCCATCAACAGGGGAACGGCTGAACAAGTTCTTGTGTATGGCTGTAATGGAATACTATCGTGCTACAAGAAGTGATGAGCTCAAGGATCTTAGAAAGGCATGGAAAGACTTGCATGAAATGAGCAAGAGTGAAGGGAGCACAATCAAGAGGACACTGTATACAGTAATGGCAACATTGTTTCAAGAATGACTGAGAGACTAACCCACTGTGACTGTTATAAAGACACAAATTACAAGAAGAGAAGGAAGGAAAGGAGGGGGAGGAGGAGACCGAGAGAGAGAAGACAGTGGAGACGACGGAGGTGATGAGGACAATGAAGAAGAAGACCCTGGGGAAGGCCAGGCGTAGACAGAAGGTGCACGGGGTCATGTGCACAGGGAAGTCTGTACCACAGAGCAGGACTTCTGTCCTCACCAGCTCCCACAGGGTGATACTTTGAAGAATGAGGCACAACAGAGAAAAAGGGAACGGTTGGGGGCAACAACTACGAGACAATAACATAGAAAGTGTTTAGAAAACGCCAAATTGGCACTTTAGAAACTTTAATTCCTTGTGGCTCATAAAGAGACTAAAGAAGGAATAAATAAGTATAAAGATTAAATCAAAGAATAAAAGTTTAGAACAAATAAAAAGAAAGGAGAATTAAGGAAAAGACTGGAGTAAAGGAAATCTTTTCAGAAAAAGGTTCAGATGGATACTATAAACAAATTAGGGGAGCAAGGAATAGTGTACTTAGCAGATTTGTGGAAAATGGAAGTTTTGACTGAACAAGAGATAGAAAACATTATGAAGTGCAACATGGATAATTTTGATTACATTAAATTGAAAAGTTTTTGCACAACCAAACTCAATTCAACCAAGATTAGGAGGGAAGCAGAAAACCAGGAAAGAAGTTTTGTAATAAGTGTCTGAGATAAAGGCCTCATTTCTAAAACATATAGAGAACTGAGTCAAACTTACAAGAATACAAGTCATTCCCCAATTGATAAATGGTCAAAGGATATGAACAGGCAGTTTTCAGAGGAAGAAATTAAAGCTTTCTATAGTTATGTGAAAAAATGCTCTAAATCACTATTGATTAGAGAGATGCAAATCCAAACAACTCTGAGATACCACACCACACTTATCAAATTGACTAACATGACAAAACAGGAAGATGATAAATGATGGAGAAGATGTGGGAGAGCTGGAACACTAATTCATTGCTGATGTACCTGTGAGCTGATCCAACCATTCTGGAGAGCAATTTGGAACTATGCCCAAAGGGCTACAAAAATGTGCATACCCTTTTACCCTGCAATACTGCTTCAAGGACTGTATCCCCAAGAGATCATAAAAATGGGAAAGGGTCCCACATGTACAAAAATATTTATAGCAGCTCTCTTTGTGGTGGCCAAAAACTGGAAATCAAGGGGATGCCCATCAATTGTGGAATGACTGAACAAGTTGTGGTATATGAATGTAATGGAATACGATTGTGCTATAAGAAATGATGAACAGGAAAACTTCAGAGAGGCCTGAAAAGACTTACATGAACTGATGCTGAGTGAAAGGAGCAGAACCAGGAGAACTTTTTACACAGCAACAACTGCAGTGTGTGAGGAATTTTTCTGGTAGTCTTAGTACTTCATTGCAATTCAAGGACTTAAAAAATTCCCAGTGGTATTCCCAATGGCAAAAGGCCTTCTACATCCAGAGAAAGAACTATGGAATTCTATCACAGAATGAAGCAGACCATTTTCTTTTGTATTATGTTTTGTTTTACGATTTCTTCCATTCACTTTAATTCTTCTATGCAACCCTAAGAAGAAAATGTATTTAATAGGAATGTATATGTAGAACCTATATAAAATTGTGTGCCATCTCAGAGAGGGAGTGGGGAGTTACAGGGAAAGGAGGGGAAGGGAATGGGAAAAAAATCTAAGATATACGGAAGCTATTGTAGAACAATGAAAATAAATAAAATTTTAAAAAAAGGAAAAGATTCAAAAAATTAAAGCTGAAAGGGAGGAGAAGAGAAAGGCAGATTTTAACTACCCAAAAGGGAAAAAAAGGTTAAGAGAGTTATCATTTGGGTTATAAGAACATAAAATATATATAATAATAATAAAATATTTAATATCACAGCTAATTAAATCCTTCCTTCACAGTTGAAAAGGCACCATAAGGGTTGTTCAGTGGCTCAAGGTGATCATTATGAATGTCAAATAACTAGCCAGGTGAACTTGAACAATTCATTCATCTGAACTTTTAGTTTCTCTAAATTTGTGAAATGGAAATGGTAAGCTAGGTCATAATCTCTAAATTCTCTTCAGATAATATTTTCCTCTAAATGTGCAGAAATACCAGTTGACAAAAACTTCTAATTATGAAAACTTCAAATGATGAAAACTTCTAATTAGACATTTTAAAATTTTAACTTACTTTATCTAGTTTTTATATTCAAATTTAATTCTGGAGATGTAAATTGAGATTTGTGTCTCTACACTTTTTTCTTTTGTTAAAGTACTAGTTAGTTAAGTTATGCTTTGGGACATACCGTTTCAAAGGGGTGCGTGAAAGGGTTGTCCAGATTTTATGCAATAATTGTGTGGACACTTTTAAAATTGTCATTTGATATAGGAAACCATGGAGGCATACTGAGATGAAATACGCTAACTATGGACATGTAAGAAAAGCCCTGAATAAAATTTAAGACTTTCAGCTCTTAACTGATTTCCCAGTCCTCCTCTCCTTCACCTCACTGCTAGTAGCTTTCTGAATGGTCAGGTATTTAGGGATGTAGTTTTTGCATGTTCTCGTCAATTAAAATGGGACTTCCTTCAGGGCTGTCAGTCAGTCAAGTAGAATTTATAAATAGCCTACTATTTACCAGGTACTGTGCTAAGCCTGAGAATAAAAATAACAGTAGGAAGACAGTTTTTCCTTTTAGGAGCTTACATTTGACCAGAGGAAGACAATATAAAAAGGGCAGCTGGAAAGGCAGGTAGGGGTGGGACAGAGACACAAATGGGGAATGGGGAGAACATGGTAGAGGAGGTCCAAAGTGCAGCATGGAGAGGAATGAGACATGGCTAACTTGGGCATCCCCCTTAAATGGGATTTCTGGGAGGAATCTTCACGTCAGAAGAGACCACAGGGGCAGAGGAAACTCCAAAAGAGTGAATGCCATAGCTGGAGTAACATTAGGATAAAGAGATTTTTTGGAACATAATTTTTCCTTTCCTTGTATTGTTAGGAGCCAGAGCAGAATATGGGATATAGTAGGTACTTAATTGCTAGTTGACTGATTTCACCAGAGCAGAGAGATTAAACTCTCGCTTTCAATAAGGATATTTTACATACATACATACATACATACATACATACACACACACACACTCATACACTCACAGACACACACACACACACACACACACTCATACACTCACAGACACACACACACACACAAGCAGTGCAAAACTTAGATCGTTAGAATAATGATCAGAAAGACCTGGGCTCAAATGCCACAGCTGATATCTATTAGTTGGGTAACCTTAAGCATGTTAATTACCACTTTTAGCTAGTTAATTTCCTCATCTGTAAAATTAAGAGAGTAACAGTTTTCTTTACAGGGGTGTTCTGAAACTCAAATAAAATACTTTGTAAATTAAAAAAATACAACTACGAATACATGTCAGAAAATATTATCAAATTGATCTGAACCTAAAAAAACACTGAAATTGCCTTGAAGATACTTAATATTAATTTTGTATGAAAATTGTTTCAATACACATAAAATATGCCCCAACTGTCTCCACATTTTCCAGGGTCATAGTAATGGTACTGAGAATGGCAAGAAAAAAGCAAATTTCATAATATACTATATAGTCTAGTCAACTTTCTGGAGCCTCAGGCCAATGGGCTGTTGTTAATTCATAAGACTTTTAAAGGACTCACACGTTACAAACTTAAAACTTGCTTGTCTGATGCTTTTTTACCAAGTGGAAACACATCTTTTTCTCCTTTGAAATATATATATTGAATAATTATAAATAATTCTTACCTCACAGAGATCAGACTCCACTTGATCCAGTGTTTTTCCAAGATGTTTATCTGGATCTAAGCCTATCAAAAAATGGAAGAGGTTTTTTTTTGGGGGAAAATTTTTGTTTTTAGACATGAGTACTCTTGATAGATAATCTGATAAATATATTGTTTTAAAAACTAAAACAAGACTTCTACCCCACCTTTCTAGCCTACTTACAACTTTAACATTGTTTTGATCAGAAAGTGTACATACCTAATGAATACTATTAGAAAATACATTCAATCCCTTTCTCTGGTACTATGTGTCAACCCAAGTATGAATGCTTTTTTTAAAAAAAATGTTTTCCATTTTGAAAAATTTTACTTAATAATTCAAGTGAATCCAACAAACATTAACCACATGGCTCTGATAAACACTGATGATTCAATATTAAAAGCAATAAACTTTCTTGCAAGAGAGAGTCAATACTCTGGAAAAGGAAGGACAAAAATTGACCATAGAAAACAAGTCCTTAAATAATACAATTCACCAAGTGGAAAAAAAGCACACTGATGAAAATAGGTCCTTAAAAAGTAGAAATGGCCAAATGGAAAAGGAGGTACAAAATCTTACAGAAGAAAACAATTCATTAAAAATTAGAATTGCTCAAATAGAAGTTAATGATTCTATGAGATATCAAGAATCAGTCAAACAAAATCAAAAGAAGAAAAAAAGAAGAAAACATAAAATATTTACTTGGAAAAAGAACAGGCCTGGAAAACAGATACAGAAGAGATAATTTAACAATTATTGGTCTGGAAGGCACAATAAAAAAGAGCCTGGACAGTATCTTTCAAGAAATCACAAAGGAAAACTGCTCTGAGGTCCTAGAACCAAAGGGTAAAATAGTCACTGAAAGAATCTACCAATCAGCTCCTGAAAGAGATCTCACATTGGAAACATCAAGGAATATTGTAGCCAAATTCCAGAATTATCAGAAAATATTCCAAGCAGTTGGAAAGAAACAATTTAAACATTGTGGAAACGTAGCCAGGATTATGCAGGACCTTGAAACTTCCACATTACAAAGACTGGAGGGCTAGGAATATGATATTCCTATAAAGCAAAGGAGCTTGGATTACAACCAAGGATCAACTCCCCAGTGAAACTGAGCATAAACTTTCAGGGGAGGAGATAGGCACCCACTGAAATATGGAACTTCCAAAACTTACTGATGAAAAGACCAGAACTCAACAGAAAATTTGATCTTCAAATATAAGACTCAAGAGAGGCATAAAAAGATAAACAGGAAAGAGAAAAAAAACCCCAAAACAAAACATGTTTTTCAATAAAGGCAAACTGTTTATATCCCTACATCAGAAGATGATACCTGTAACTTTTGAGAACTGCACTGATTACATTAAATTGAAAAGTTTTTCCACAAACAAAGCCAATGCAACCAAGATTAGAAGGAAAGCAGAAAGCTGGGAAACAATTTTTACAGCTGACTCTCTGATAAAGGCCTCATTTCTCAAATATATAGAGAACTAAGTCCTATTTATAAGAATACAAGTCATTCCTCAATTGATAAATGGTCAAAGGATATGAACAAGCAATTTTCAGATGAAGAAATTAAAGCTATCTATAGTCATATGAAAAAATGTTCTAAATAATTATTGATTAGAGAAATGCAAATCAAAACAACTCTGAGGTACTAATATGACGAAACAGGAAAATGATAAATGTTGGAGATGTGGGAAAATTGGAACATTAATGCATTGTTGGTGGAGTTATTAACTGATCCAACTATTTTAGAAAGCAATTTGGAACTATGCCCAAAGGGCTATTAAACTGTGCATACCCTTTGACCCAGAAATACCACTTCTAGGTCTGTATCCCAAAGAGATCATAAAAATGGGAAATGAACCCACATATACAAAAAATTTATATCAGCTCTTTTTGCAGTGGCCAAAAATTGGAAATCGAGGGGATGCCCATCAATTGGGGAATGACTGAACAAAATGTAATATATGAATATAATGGAATACAACTGTGCTATAAGAAATGATGAGCAGATGAACTTCATAAAAACCTGGAGTTACATGAACTGATGCTGAGTGTATTGAGCAGAACCAGGAGAACATTGCACGCATTGACAGCTACACTGTGTGATAGCTTTGATAGACTTAGCTCTTCTCAGGAATGCAAGGATCTGAGACAACTCCAAAAGATTCATGATAGAAAGTGCTATCCACATCCAGAGAAAAAGAAATATGGAGTCTGAATGCAGATTGAAACATATTATTTGCTCTCTTTTTTTTGTTAGTTTTGTTTTGTTTTATTTCTTCTTTCTTATGGTTCCTCCCACTGGTTCTAATTCTTCTTTACAAGATGACTAATGTGAAAATATGTTTAATATGAATGTACATATATAAAACCTATATCACATTGCACACCATCTTAGGGAGGGTAGAAGGAGAAGAAAATTTACAACTCAAAATCTTAAGGAAGTGAATGTTGAAAAGTAAATATAAATACATTAATTTAAAAAAAAGATAAAGATCAGTTAATTTCAATACTAAATTATATGAAATAATAGATAAAGAAGGAATCCTACCAAATCCTTTTAATGAAACAAATATGATACTGATACCTAAACTAGGAGGAGTGAAAACAGCAAAAGAATATTAGAGACCAATTTCATTCAAGTATATGGATGCAAAAATCCTAAATAAAAAACCAGCTAAAAGATTACAACAATATATTACAAAGATAATACATTATGATCAAATGGAATTTATAATAGAAATGTAGGGATGGTGTAACATAAGGAAAACTATTAACATAACTGATTATATCAATAATAAAAGTTTAAAAATATGATTATATCAAAATATGCAGAAAAAGCTTTTCATAAAGTTCGACACTCATTTCTATTAAAATACTTGAAAGTATATGTATAAATGGGTTTTTCATTAAATTGATAAAAAATATCTAATACTATTAGCAAGCATTATGTGTTATGGGGACAAACTAGAAGACTTCTCAGTAAGATCAGGTATGAAATAAGGATGCCTACTATCACCAACATTATTCAATATTGTATTGGAAATCCTAGTAATAGCAATGACAACAAAAAGAAATTGAAGGAATCAGAATAGGGAACGAGGTGATAACACTAGCTCTGCCGACAATATAATGATATTCATGGAAAATCCCAAAGATTCAACCAAAAACTTAGTTGAAACAATAATTTTAACAAAGTAGAAGGATATAAAATAAATCCTCATAAATCATCAGCATTCCTATATAACACAAATAAAACTCTGCAAGAAGAGAATAAAAAATACCCCATTTTAAATAACTCTGAACTGCATAAAATGCCAGGGAATACACCTGCCAAAACAAACTATATAAATAAAATTATTAAAAAAACTTTTTATATAAATAAAATCAGATTTAAATTATAGGAGAAATACTAATTATTCATAGGTAGGCAGGGCCAATACAATAAAAACAAAAATTTTAGCTTATATATTCAACACCAGCCCAACTAGATTTCCCCTCCAAAAATATTACTGAATTTAAAAAAAGGACAATTCATTTGGAAAAACAAAAAGTCAAAAATATCAGAGGAAATGATGAAAAAATGTAAAAGAAGGACATTTAGCAGTACTAGACCTTAAACTATATTATAAGGCAGTAATTATCAAAACTATCTGGTACTGGCTAAGAAATAGAAAGGTAAATCAATGGGATAGAGCAGACATACAATTTAAAGCAGCAAATAAACAGAAATACTTGTATTTGACAAGTGTAAAGATTTAAGATTTTGGGATAAGAATTCATTATTTGGTAAAAAAAATTGTTGGAAAAACTCAAAAGCAGTATGGCAGAAATTGGGCATGGACCAGTATCTTATGATATTTACCAAGATCTACATATAAGAAGAGATTTTACAAGAAAATTAGAAAAATATGGAATTACTTATCAGACTTATGAACAATTTATGAATAAACAAGAGATTGAGAGTAAATTATGAATAAACAATGGATAATTTTGAGTACTTTGAATTTAAAAGTTTTTATACAAATAAAATAAAAACAGCCATGATCAGAAATAAAGCAGAAAATTGGGAGGGAAATTTTATGACCAATTTGTCAGATAAAGGTCTCATGTATAAAATATATGAAGAACTTTTTCAAATCTATAAGAATACAAGTCATTCTCCAATTGATAAATGGTCAAACAATATGAATAGGCAGTTTTCCAATGAAGACATCAAACATTTTAGAGTCATATGAAAAAATGCTCTAAATCATCATTGATTAGAGATGCAGATTAAAACAATCATGAGATATCATTTTACACCTACCAGATTGGCTAAAATAATAGAGGAGGAAAGTGACAAATGTTGGAGAGGATGTAAAAAACTAAAACACTAATTCAGTGCTGGTGGAATTGAGAAGTGATCCAACCATTTTGGAGAGCAATCTGAAATTATGCCCAAAGAATTATTAAATTATCTATATCTTTTGACCCTGAAATACTACAACTTGATCTATTTCCAAAGATGAAAAGCGGAAAAAAGAAAAGAACCTATATGTTCTAAAATGTTTACAGCAGTTCTCTCTGTGGTGGCAAAGAACTGGAAGCTGCAGGGATGCCCATCCACTGTGGGGAATGGCTCCTAACAAGCCATAGTGGTATGGTTGTGATGGAATATTACTGCGCTATAAGAAATGATGAGGTCAATGACTTTAGCAAAACATGGAAAGACTTTAACAAAACAATGCAGAGCAAAATGATCAGAGCCAAGGGAACACTGTACACAGTAATAACGATATTGTTTTAAGAATGACTCTGAGGGAGTTTTTTTGTCTATTATAAATACCCAAATTAACTAAAAAGGATATATAGAGATACTATCAACATCCAGAGAAAGAATTAATAGAATTATATAGAGAATAATTTTATAAACATATTTATTTTTCTGATGGTAGCCACTTCCTGGGGAGGAGAAAAAAAGAGGAAAAAAGAAATTTAGACAATGTTGCACCAAGCAGATTTGCAGCTTTATGTACATTCAACTTTTTTTTTATTGTACTAAGTTATGGAAATACTTGTTTTCTTCCATAAATAATTTTTTTAAAAAAGGCAGAGAGAGTCAAGATGATAGATGGTGGTCGCAGTGGTGGGGTGCTGATGAGCTCCCACTCACATACTCTTCCAAATGGATCTTGAAAATGCACCACCAGCTCTAATCTTGATGAGGAAATCCAGAAAAAAAGTCACAGTGAGTTATTTTCCTATTCGGCTCTGCAAAGGGAGACGGACAAGGAGGTATGTAGCCACTGGATGTGGGGAGAGGCTGCCCACCAGGGCAAGAGAAGGTCTCAGACCCAGACTGGACCAAGCCCAGATCCATATTAAGGCACTACAAGAGGGACAGGTTAGAGCTGGCAGCTTTGTCACTCGCCACCCAATTCTGGATCACAGTTCCATGGTGGACTGAGAAGAGGAAGCCAGCAGCAACAGAGGACTACTTTAAAGGTCTAAACCCAGCTAGCAAAATAATGAGGGCAAGAATCCCAGAATAACAAGGAGCCTATAATTCTGCCACTCTGAATTAACAAAGCTTTCCAACTTAGAGATGGGGAGTTGGGATGGATTGGAATCTAGCAGCAGGCTACTTTTGCACGGACCTAAACCCAGGTTGGGAATTTTTAGAGTTCAGACCAGAGAGGGCAACAATAACATTTTGTCCTGGATCAACTAGTTTGAGAACAGATTTTGCACTCTCCTGGCATGTCCCTAAGACCCCAGAATAACACAACACTGAATCCCAAAGGAAGTAGCAACATGTCCAGCCCAGATCCTCCCTCCAGGAGTGTGGCAGAGCCCAGCCCTAATATCAAATCTAAAGTTAGGGGGTAGGTTGAAATAATAGGCAAACAAATAAAAATCTCCACTATAACAAGGTATTCTAGTAGCAGGAATGCTCAAGACTTACAAACCCCAAAAAAGAATAATTCCAAAACATTTAGAAGCAATGACTCAGAAAAAAAACATGGGTGGAGTTCAAACTCAATTAGAATTCCTCAAAGATATGAAGCAAGAGTTTTTAAAAAAAAATTTTAAATTTTTTTAATAAATAGAATGAAAGCACTTGAGAAAAAACTGGAAAAGTAATGAAAGATAGAGAAGAATGAATTGAAAGGGAATTAGCAGTTTAGCTCAAAAGGTACAAAAACCTTATCTTGGCCCAAAATTCATGTGTGTGTGTGTGTGTGTGTGTGTGTGTAAACTGGAAACTCTGATGAATGCAATGACCAACCACAATTTCTGAGGACTCGATATGCCACCCATTTCCTAACCGAGAGATGATGAACTCAGAATGCAGATTTAAACAAAATTTTTTAGACATGGCTAATATAAAAACCTGTCTTGTTTAACTATACATGTTTGTAACAAAGGGTTTGCTTTTCTTGCTTTCTCAATGGGGACCAGGAAGAGAAATGTGGGAGAGAAAACGTGATCTTTCTTTGAAAAAAGAAAATTTAAAAGCAGAAGTGCACTTTGAGCATAGATAACAATCACTGGGCCACCATGGCCACATTAACACCGTACAATCTAAGCAGGTCAAGGGACAATTATCATTGCTTTTCATAGTTGCTGTGGTAGGTTTCTGTCATTCTTACTTAGTAGCTTAGCTGGAGGATTTCTGTGGGAAGCTGCTAGAGGGGTATCTACAGCTCTCCTCACTCCAGTCTACTTCAGCAACTGCCACTGGCATTGGCAGGTGGGGTCACCAAAGCTACCATTCTCTGTGGTAACAAGGAGGACTGCTGGATCTTTTCCACTACTGTTACACCCAAGTCTTCTATTGCTGACCTCTTTTGCTTATCAGGCAGAGTGAGCTATTAAAGCACTCATTAAATAGACAGAGCAAGGCCAACTGTTACAGAAGCACTTCCTAAAATGAGAGTACATGCCCCACTTGCACACACAAGGCACCTGAAGAAAGCTCACTGTTCCTCCTTACTGAAAGGTCATTTCTTCTTTTTTGAACCCCTCCTGAAGCCCTCCTTAGTTACGGCTCTCTGTTGGGCTCTGATGGTTGGTGTCCTTGCAGAATCTTGAATTTGCTTTTCCTCAATGTCTCTAATTTGTGTCTCAGCTTTTGGTACAGAGGCTGCCATCAGTCAGTACAGCTGGATGATACTGTGCCAACTCCCACTGTCTGTGGGACCTTTCAGATGGCTCTGATAGACTGAATTCTTGAATTCAGTTGCACTCTGAGGTTGTAGAGGAAGGAGACAAAGATGTTCTCCTGTCTGGCTCCCCTTTCCCCCAAAGGATTCTTTCTCAGGGCTCAGCTAGAGCTGTTGGGCCACTAGTCAGCACTGCTCTTAGCATCCTGGAATTCTAGGGTTCTAAACCTGCTTGCTGATTTATCTTCTGCCACTAGGCACAAGTGATTTTCTTCAATCAACTACAAGCCATGTCTGTGTGGCATCATCTGCTCTCATCCAATTATCAAGCCTCATCCTTCCCAAACTGATAAAGGAAGTTTTCAAATCTAGTTTACACCTTTGATCAACTGATTCAGTAAAGAAGTTTGTGCCTTTTATGATTAATATTAATTGGGGTGATGGATACTAATCTCACACCTAACTTTTGCCAGATTGATTTACTTAATTTCTTTAATTTAGGGTTAGGGTTAGGGGTATTACCAACTTCCCTGTTTTGCTGAACTTTTCTTTCAATTTTCATAATCTTTTTCCTTCACCTTCTTTCCTCTAAGGTTTTTTTGGTCAAAGCCTTCTCCCTGGCTCTCACTGACTGACCCATAATAAGTCCCAGCCCAAGCATCTCTTGGTCATTGTTGGGTTTTGATGGCTCAGAATGAGAACGAACAGCAATTATTTCTGTTCTGACCAGAAACCATGAGGGTCTTCCTCTCCCACAATGATTTTTTTTTTTATAGACACCATTTTTTGGCCTCATTTCTTACCTAACCTGAACAGGTATTGCCTCAGACAAACCAAGACCTGGGAAAGATCTTAGCTTATAAAGGTCAATGTCTCCCACAGTATGTAGGGTCATCTCTCGTAGTCCTGGTCTATATCTTGCCATTGGACCCAGATGGCTCTGGAGAAGAAAGTGAGGCTGGGAAAATTTGCACAGTTTTCCTTCACTTAAATCCAATTCACTTGCAAGTCATGGCATCACCTTCCTAATGTTCTGGTCGTCTGAGAATGAAGGACAAACAACAAGTGTGGCGATCACTGAGTATGTAGATCTGCTTTTTATACTCTCATTCTCATCCTACTTCCTGCTCACCAGCCCTAACCCACTTCCCTCTTGACATTTTGAAGAGCATCTGTATAATATAAATTCCTTCCACTGATGAACATCAGCAACTTATCTGTAGCTTACTTGCCAGTAATTACAGTCTTAGAAGGTTGTGTATATCACCTTACATGACTCCTTCTATAGCCATATAGCTAGTTGTGTCACAAAGAAGACTCGAACCCAACCAGGCCTTCCAAACTCCAAGACTAGCCCCTATCCAATACGTCATACTGTCTTTCTCCCTCTCCCTTTTTCCTGCATTAAATACGCTAAATGTATCTTGAGTAATGCTATAAAGTGTCTGGGGGAAAAACTGCCACAGGCCTTCAAATCAAGATGGTAGAACAAAACAGAGCACAACAGCTAATTACTGCCCAAGTACTTCAGAAGAGATAAAACATATGCTGGCCACACCAAACAATGATTAGGAAATAGAGAAATCAAAGTGAATACCTTCATCCATTCATTCCAGGGTGGCAAAAGGGAACATTCTGAAGTTTGCAGTAGAAAGGAAGAGGAATTAAGCAGAAGGACCCAGAGGAGGCAAGGAGACCTAGGATATTCTATGTAGCTACAAGACACAGCAAATAGAACATCATCTGGAATCAGGAAGACCTGAATTCAAATATGGTTGCAAGATACTTACTAGTGGAACTGTAAAATGGGGATAATAACACCATCTACCTCAAGGGGTTGTTTGGAGGGCAAAATGAAGTAATAACTGTAAAGTTCTTAGGACCATAAGCACATTGTAAGAGTCATATAAATCAAGTCAATCAGTAACCATAGAGACAGGAAGAGACCAAAGTCCAACTAGGAGGCCCCAAAAAACTCTCCAAGGGAATAAAAAGAACTGTCAGCAAAGTTGTGGAGCTCCTGCTCCTACTGAGAAGGCAGAAAGGTTCGTACACCAGAGGGACCCTGAAATGTGCAACTGAGCCAATTCTGACATACCTGAAGAGCTCAGAACTTGACCCCCAGAAGATACAGGTGACCCTGGAACTTGAAAGTGTTTTTTTGCAAAAGTAAGAAGAGGGTAAGGAGCCAGCGACAGGGCGAAAATGAGATCAAACAGATCCCTATTCAAATATATAGGAGCAGTTGAAGCCTGCCCCTTACAAAAAGTCCTAGTTTGGGAAAGAAAGACTGAAATATAAATAAACAGGAAAAAGACATGAAAGATTTAGAAATTGTTTTGTCTGAGTATGTAAGATACAAATTTAGATAAACAAATTTAGCTCCACAAACTAGAGGCAGAACTTCAGACAAGAGATTGCTTTTCCACAAGGTTTACTAGAAATTCAAGATTAGAAGAAACAAGCAATTTTAAAAGGATGTTAGAAATGTGGAAGAAAGAACTGAAAGGCTTAAGGAAAAAGCTAGAATGGGATATAGGTGTGGTAGGGCTGAGAAGGATAGGCAGGGAAGAATGAGAAGAGGGAAAGAGGGATAATTTTCTCTTAAATGACAGTGAATTTTTAGTACAGGGATAGTGTGAGAAGCTATAAAATTAATAGTCTTTAAGGGGTGTGGCAAAAAAGTTGGACTGGGTCTATGTTGTTCTATTATTTAGAGGAAGAAAATTCTTGGATTTTTTTCTTTTTTTAAAAAAATAACATTTTATTATTTTTTCCAATTACATGTAAAAATAGTTTTTGAAATTCATTTTTAAAAATTTTGAGTTCCAAATTCTGTCCCTCCCCACTCCTTGAGGTAGTATGCAATTTGATACAGGTTATACATATGTAATCATGTAAAACATAATTCCATATTGGTTATGTTATGAAAGAAAACAGAGACAAAAAATCCCCCCACATACCATGAAAAAAAAAGAAAGTGAAAAATAATAAGCTTTGATTTATATCTGTACTCCATCAGTTCTTCCTCTAAGTGGACAGTATTTTTCATCATGATTCCTTTGGAATTCTCTTAGATCACTGTACTGTTGACAGTAGCTAAGTCTTTCCCAGGTGATTATCATTACAATATTGTTACTACGTACAGGGTTCTGGTTCTGCTTACTTCACTGTGCATCAGTTCATGTTAGTCTTTCCAGGTTTTTCTGAAATTATCCTGCTCGTCGTTTCTTACGGTACAACAGTATTCCATCACAATCTTGTTCAGTCATTCTTCAATCGATGGACATCCCTCAATGTTCAATTCTTTGCCACCACTAAAAGAGCTGCCATAAATATTTTTGTACAAACAGGTTCTTTTCCATTTTTTTAAATCTTTCTTAAGCTACAGACCTAGTGGTGGTATTAACGTAAGGATTTCCTAAGGCAATGATAAAAAAAGCAGGAAGGGGTACTAGTAGTACCATATTTCAAAACTATTCTATAAAGAATAAAAAGATAAAATGGACAATTTTGGTTAAACTTAAAAAAGGTCTTTGCACAAACAAATTTAATGTCATTTAAATTAGAAGGGAAAAAATTTCTTAGAAGAAAAAAATCTTTTGCATCAAGTTTCTAAGATAAAAGAATATTATTTAAGATAGTAATATATTTAAGTATATAAAACTGTTAGCCATTGCCAGTAGATAAGCAGACAAAGAAAATGAAAAGGTAGTTCTCAAAGGAACAAATTCAATTTTTCAACAAATATTGGAGAAACATGCTTCAAATTATTAAAAATGTAAAACTGAAATACTGAACTTCCAATCTCATACCTATCATTTTGGCAAAAGTGACAAAAACTTGAAAATGACTACTGTTGGAAATGTGGGGGAAAGGAAAATTGATACGCTGCTGGTAGAGCTATGAATTGGCTTAACTATTATGGAAAGCAATTTGGAAAAATGCCCAAAATGTCAATAAACTTCTTTATTTTTTGACCTCATAATAGACACTAGTAGGCCTATAGCCCAAAGAGATCAAAGAAAAAGGAAAAAGACTTATGTATACAAAAATATTCATAACAAATCTTTTTGCACCAAGAACTTCTACCAAAAAACTGAAAACAATGAGTGTGGCCATCAATTAGGGAATAGTTCAATAAATTATGGGACACAAATGGAATGGAATGATTATACCATAGGTCATGACAAAAAGAATGGTTTCAGAGAAGCCTTGTATGAACAAATAAAGAAATGAGCAGAACACTGTACAAATCATTAACTCTGAGAAACTAACGAACTCTAATGTATGAGGTGACCAACCATGAGTACAGAGGACTGATGATTATCACACACTCATGGTTGGTCATCCATATCCTGATGATGATACTGAAAGTGAAGAAAGAGGCATATACTTTTGGACATGGCAAACAAGTGAATTTATTTTTCTTGACTACACTTTTTTTTAAAGATTGCATTGTTATTTATTAGTTGACATGATAAGGAGTGGGGAAATGAGAGCTAGCCATGGGAGTTTACCTTTCTCAGAGTCTGTTAGTTTGCTGATTTTTAATTTTTGTAGTCAGGTATTTGGAATAACATTGTTTCCAAAGGATTAAAAATAAGTCTTATTCAGGAGACAATCAAGAGGTTCAATGTAGTTATGAGGAAGTAGAAACACAGAACAAATTAAGAACCATGAAGAAAAACCAGAGTACAGGACATCATCAAAGAAATGTATGATCAAAAAAGCAGTTAATCCAGTTATATGGTAAGAGGAAGCAACAATCAATAAACAGTCCATGTAATCCACTGGAATATTTATAATTTCTGAAGAAAGTTTATCACATTGTAGAAAAACTATAATCTGTAGTAAATTTATTATGGGATATGCACAAAAGTCACACAGGATAAGAGACCTTAGAGGAGACACCAATGGAGGAACCATTCATATCAATGAGGTCATAGATCTATGAGAACATTTGAGTATCACTTCCTGTAAGTACAAAAATATTAATTTGTGTACTTGGATCTTTGGCTCCCGGGTAATGTAAGTAGGCAACTCTGAAAGCTTTGATGCAAAAATATTTAGACAATAATCCCTGTTAGGTCACTTGTATCATTTTTTCCTATACTAATCTTGTAATATATGCTTCACCTATGCAAAAATCTAAAATTTCTATCTGATTGGTAGATACTCAGATTTTTGGTATTTTTATTCCCTTTTTGTCAAATGTTATATAATTCACTCTTTAGTTATCTAATTTCTTGCCACAAAGGTACTCATATGCTTTCTCATACCCATACACACACTCTGTCCTCAACATACTGACAATACACTATGCAATTAAAATTATCTTTAAAATAAATATGATATGCTTTGAATTACATGCATAGTGTATGGTACTGCATGTATCATTGTACAAAAGGTTTTAACGGACATTTTAATGGTGTAAGATACACTACAAAATCAAAATGACAGTCGTTACATTTTCTCTGTATTTTTAATTAACCATAGATACATCTTTAGACCCCAATTCTGAGTTACCAGGTTGTAAAAACAGGTACCATACCCCATGATGGAAGTGGTTGAATGCATTTTTGATTTGCCCTGAGGAAAAACAAAATTACTACCCCTGTAAATATAAACCGCGTTGGTCTCCCAAAATCTCATCTCCAATCATAATGCAATTATGACTAGATGAAAATGGGTATATAATTTTAATCAAGATGTAAAGATTTTACTAAATTCATATAAATCCATTTAATTATATCAATAGGTACTGAAAAAACCTATGAGTTTAAACAATCTAAAGGAATAAAAAAGAAGATTCTAAACAGCTCACTGAAACATTATAGATTGTTTCACGACCTAAGGGATAGGCTTTTAAAACTATTTAATAGCTAAAATACAGAGTCAGACTTTTCTTGCTAGGAGTTAGTAATGAAATAAGCTGCATGTGTGGGATTTTATAGGCTTGGTAATGGGATCTGAGCCTTGTTTAGTGAGGGGGGTATGTGTGGCTATTATTCACAGCTCTGAAGCTGCAGACATTTCACATATGGAACACCAGTCACTGAAGACATTTCACACACTGGAAATACTAAATAAAGCCAATGAGCATTTTGGGCAACGAAGAATGGATGACCTGATAAATATCTGGTCAGGTTTACAAGCCCCTTACTTTATCTGAGGCCGGCTCCCAGCACGGATGGGCTGTGATCGGCGTCAACAGGCGCAACGTACAAATCAAAGAAACCACAGATCTGTCGGAGAGTATCTGCGTATTATTGTCTCCAAGTAGAGAGAAATTCCAAGTTCATTCGGAGGTTCTTCTATACTGTGATAATGCTACATGAGTAAGACCTCTATTTTGCCAGAATTTTAAAGTTTTCTTCAGTTTTGGTAATCCAAAGATGATAAAAATGCTCTTAAAATTTCAACTTCATTAGCTACAGAATTAGGATTTTAAGAGTGGGTATATTTTTAAATCAACAGAATACACAGATTTACGTGCTTCGTTTCAGTTTCATATTATTGAGGAATCATTTCCTTCATGATACCTATTCCTTCCTGGTGCAAACAACCATGTCCATCACGAGCCTTTTGATTTCTGCCCATAATGCTGCATTCCAAATGATTTTCATAAAAAATTGGAGAGAACAGAAATGTATGTCACTGTTCCTGTGACCAGAGCTATTCTTACTGTGACTATTTTCAAATGGCCTGATACCACTACATTTAGGATCATGCCAGTCAGGAATGGAAAAGAATTTTCCCTCCTTCTTCAGATCATCAAATACTGACATTTTTCCTAGGTACTATTTGATGCCAAGAGCTGATAATTCCATAAATGAAGAACCAGTTTTATGCACTAATAAAAAAAAGTGGCAGAAAAAAAGTGTAATGAAATTCTTGTAAAGATAATGACCATGGAATTCTAAAGTGGAACAACTTCCCCAATAAGCGTGTTCCAAAATGACGTGTCCATACTGCATGTTATCTATTCTTGGTTTTCCAAATGAGTATGAGAAGGTAATAAAATTGCTTTAGAAGTGATTTGGATAAAGGGTTGAATAAATGAGCGGGAAAAAAATTAAGGGTTTCCTGTGTGCCAAGCTCTAAATATTAGGTACACAAATAGAAAAAGCAAGGACACATTTCTTTTCAAGGATTTTAAATTTTAATGGGAGAGATAATATTCACAATGGAAGAAGCACAGAGGACTGGGGAAGAACAGGGGAGAGAACAGGGACACTTCACTTTGATTAGGGAAAATAAATGGATTGCTGAGTGGGGTGATAATGGAGTAGACACATCCCATCCAGAAACTAAGCAGAGTTGAACTGATTGTGGTCTGCTGGTGAAGTTCGAGAGAAGTTATTTGTGGGCCATTCAGGTTGCAAAAGAGAAGTCTAGAGAATGAGTAAAGACAAGACTTTCCTTAAAATAGAAGTCTTAGAAGGACAGTCACCAATCAAGACACTGATTGTTGAAACATAAATAAACATGCCAATGACCTATGCATTTGTTCCTGTGAAAAATTCCCAGCATAGGGTTTCTCTCTACCTACACTTGTAGGATTTAGTTGACAAATCCCAGGGACTTCCTGAGACATAGAGAGAAGTTAAATGGCTCACTAAGGGTCACAGATTCAGTATATCTTAGATGTGAGTCTTGAACACAAGCTTTCCTGATTCTAAGTTCAACAGTTTATCCGCAATGCCACGCTGCTGCTGTCTAAAATATGGTCAAATTAAAACTTTATATAAAGTCAAATCTGTATTTTTTTTAACTTATATAAAAACAGTTACTTGAGTTTTACCCCTTGAAGAACATACGTACAATCCTGAGGTTAACTCAGTAAAAGAATTTAATATGCTCATACATTTACTCCCAAAAGAGCATATTTTACATAATCATGTTAACATTCTGGATCATATAACACTATCTACTGAATAATTTTAAAATCCATTTTCTATCATTCTATTTTCATTTTCTTAAAGAGTAGCCACTTAACTGAAAAATGTTTCCAGTTTGATAGCATAACCTTCTCTTTCTTGAAATAAACCAGGGTATTTAGACTCAATACAGTGAAATTACACAATACAGTATAATTTAAAAATCTCTCTCCTAATCTATGTAAGGCCATATACCTTCTATTTTGTGTTATATAACAACTGCATTAAGTTAAGATGCTCAAACACTGTGAAAGTCTATGAAATACTCACAATGGCTCATGGGCCTTTTCAGTGCAATTCAACTTTATCTAAAGATCTGTTCCAGATCTTGGGAAAGATGTTTCTTTTTTCTGTTTCATTCAATTTGAGTATCTCTCTCTAAGAAAGTCTGGGCCATGAATGGACATAAATTGTGCTTTACCAAAGGCCTTAACAGCCAGTTCAATTTACCTGCTGAACCAGTTCAATTTACCTGCTGAACCAGTCATCTGTGGATTGTAAGTCCCTACAGTATCCATTTCCCATATCAAAAGCTTTATAATCACTCAGACAGTTATATTTATTAATGTTACTGCTAATACCAACGGTAAGAAATATCAATATTCATAGAGCAGATGATTATATATCAAAGAAGCTAGAATGATGTTAAGTTTGTGGTTTTATCTCAAACACAGGAATGAATTATTTTAGATTAATATCAAGATTTACTCTGAAGAGCAGGAAGACTTTGCAATAAATCCTGACACCTAGCATTGGATCATGTGTTATAGATTTTTTTCTTTATATACCCAACTCAGAAGGAAGCTGGATGGTTGAAACAACTGACAACAAGACCCAGGCACTGGATAACTCTACGCAGAATTAAAAGAAATTAATTAGGAGGAAGAACCCATAATTTGCAGAACTGACATCTATTTTACTTTACTTGCATGTATCAATGGGAAGCAATTACAATTCAATTAAAATATTCAATTTTATTACTTTCCTGACTGACCTTGAAGTTAATGCCTGTTTTATTTAATTGTTTCATCTATGAATAAATGTTAACCCTAAATGTTATGCACCATTATTTTCAATGCATTTTTCAACTCCCCAACTGAATTATATCAGTCAATTTATTATCTGCTGTCAAGAAAGCAAGTGAAGGCTTATTTCTTTGAGACAGTTCAGTATATGATGAGAAAAACATCTCAAAATGTTTGATAATGCAGTTTTTAATGGCACCAAGTCAAATGAACTGTATTCTCATCTCAACTTTTGTGGCCTAGACGTTTACTGTAAAATCAGTAGGTAGTAGTAGAAAACGTGTAATCACTTTTAGAAGCAATTTCTAGTCTGCCTGTCACTCTTGATAAATCTGTTGCAGACAAGAACTGAACCCCTTCACGCATACGTCAACATGAGCTGCCTGACCATCTCTTAAAAAGTCTGGTTGGTTCATTGACCAGCAGACTTAGTGGCTGCCAATTTAAAAAAGAAATCTAAATCTAAATGGCTATATGGAGAAATATACTATACATACATACACTCAGTTTATAGTAAAATACACAGTTACTTTAGAAACTGAGTACTTCCGAAATGAAATCAATGTTACAAAAACTACATACAATTGGAATGAAACATCAAAGGCTAGTCTAATGAAATGGGCACTAAATAGGAAATGTTTTCCAATTCTAAAAATGATTACCTTGTACGGGATCAGACTTTAAAACTCAGTTTTACCACTTCTCCTATTAAGTCATCAAACACTAAGTCCACCGCATTGTGTATATGCATGCTTTACTTTACATCTCTCTACTTATGATAAGCTCCTTGAGGGAAGCGCTTTATTTTTGAATCTACCCTTGCACCCAGCAAAATACATGTTAAAGGTTAACATCAAATAAATATATTTTCAATGAATGAATGAATGAACTTTACCTAATAAAGCTGATGGATTTAGTAAACTACATGACTAGGAACTATCTCAACTTGCAAATGTTTTGGTATTCAAATACCCTGTTTATCAATATTTCTTGTGAAGAGACTTTTATTTTTCCTTTTCAAATGGAATTATCTCTACAGTACAAAGAGAAAGGAAATTCAAAAAGTATTTTTAACTGGTTTTCACTGGACAGATGAAGGAAAATAATTAAGGAATCTGAAACACTGATTCTGTCTTATTACTTCTTTCATAGCTTTGACCATAAAAGTCCCAAACAGTACTATTCCATATTTGGAAAACCATTATTCATTTTATTATCAGGGTATAGTGACCAAATCATTCAATACTTTTTTTTTTAAAACAAAGTCATCAAAGGAAAGACATTAAAACAATAGCGGTATGTATTCATGTATGTATAAACTTTATTCATCACCCTTGGTTATCCCTCCAAAGCATATAATATTTAGATTCCCAAATTTAAAAATTGTTCAGTACTTTGATCTGAGATGGTAGTATTCCATCAATAATGAATCTTGGGAGGGAATTCTGGGAGCCAAGATGGCAGAGTAAGCAGTAAATTGCTATGACTCCTCCCTATTCACCACTTAACAACCATCAAACATTAAACCATTAAACAGCAAAAAGACTAGGTGAAACAATCTTTTAGCCCAAGGAACTTGGAAGATTGGCAGGAAAGGTTTGTCTTACTCGAGTAAAAGGGGAATGTAGTCCAGGACAGGGCATCTCACCAAGCCAGCAGCAAGTCCCATCTCAAGCAAACCAATGAGAGATCCTGAGCCCCAGTGAGATGCCAACACTGGGACCCGCCCCCACATGCCTCAGCATAGCCAGGGGAATGGCACACTCTAGCTCCAAGAACCACCATGTGCTTTAGCAGAGCCCTCGGCAAGCAGGCAGCCAGACCTCTACCTGCGTCTGTGTGGCCTTGGGAAAACATAGAAATGCCCCACCAGCCTTAGAATGCCCCAGACACAACCACGAGGATGTTGGCTCAGCACTAGGTAACCTGCCAGGCCCCAGCAGCATCAGTCACCCTTCACCCAACTCACAGCACAGCACCAGACACAAGGGTCTCAGGGCAACATCAGCGCAGCACCAGGTAAATAGTGAGGGCCTGCAGCCCTTGGCACAAGAAGCCTAAGGCAGTGCCCCTTCCACTTGGGACCTGAGATCTAATTTAAAAGAAAAGAAAAAGGCCAAAAAAGATGAGCAAACAACAAGAAAAGAATCTGACCACAGAAAGTTATTATGGTGACAGGGAACACCAAGACACAAGTGCACAAGAGGACAACAGTGGAAAACAACTACGGGCAAAACCCCAAAGAAAAACAGGAAGTGGTCTCAAGTTCAGAAAGAACTCATGGAAGAGCTCAAAAAGGAGCTCCAAAGTCACATGAGGGAGGTAGAAGAAGAACCGGCAAAAGAAATGAGAGGGATGCAAGAAAATTGTGAAAAAAAGAGTCAACAGACTGGAAAAAGAAAACAACTGCTTAAAAAATAGAATTGGCCAAATGGAAAAGGAGATCACAAAAGAAAATGACCCCTTAGACAGTACAACTGGATGAATGGAAAAAGAAATACAAAAACTAACCCAGGAAAACAACTTAAAAGTTAGAATTGGTCAAGTGGAAGCTAATGATTCTATGAGACATCAAGAATCAATCAAACAAATTCAAAAGAATGAAAGAACAGAAGGAAATATAAAATATATCATTGGAAAAACAACTGACCTGAAAAAATATATCCAGGATAGCCACTATACTACCTGAAAGCCAGAATCAAAAGGAGGATGTGGCCAGACTCTTTCAAGAAATTATCAAGGAAAACTGCTCTTATATCCTGGAACCAGAGGGCAAAATAGGCAGTGAAAGAATCCACTGAACACCTCTGGAAAGAGATTCCAAAATGAAAACTCCAAGGAACATTAGAGCCAAATTTCAGAACCATCAAGTCAATGAAAAATTACTGCAAGAGGTCAGAAAGAAACAATTTAAATATCAGGGAGCACACTCAGGATTACTTAGGATTCAGCAGCTGCAATATTAAAGGAAGAGGTCATGTATTATGATATTCTGGAAGGCAAAAGAGCTAGGATTACAACCAAGAATCAAATACCCGGCAGAAATTAAGCATAATATTCCAAGGAAAAAAAATGATCACTCAATGAAAAAGAAGGAATTCAAGCTTTCATAAGGAGAAGAGCAGAAGTGAACAAAAAAAAAATTGATGTCTATTATCAAGACCTAAAAAGGTAAAATGGGAAGAGAAAACATAGGATTCAATGGAGCTGAACTGTTTAGATCCCTACATGGAAAGATAATACTTTTAATTCTTAAAAACTGCACCACTAATAGTAAAACTGGAAGGAATATACATAGACAGGGGCATAAGGTGAATCTGGGGGAATGAAATAAAAAATAATTAACGGATAACAAAGAGGAGTATGCTTAGTGCAGAAGGAAGGTAGAGGTAGCATGGAGTAAATTATTTCACATGAAGAGGCACAAAAAACTTATTACAGTGGACGGAAAGATGGGATGGTGGGTGATGGGCACTGTTTGAAACTTATTCTCATCAGTTCTGGCACAAAGAATTGTACACAATTAGTTGAATATAGAAATCTATCTTACCCAACAGGAAAGTAGGAGGGGAGAAGATTAAGTATTTCGGTGGTAGGGCACTGACAGAAGAGAGTGCAGATTGGGGGAGGCAGTAGACAGAAGCAAAACATTGCCAAGGAGGGAAAAGATGAAAAGAGAGGAAAAACAGGAGGAAAAATAGAATGGAGGGAAATACATAGTTAGTAATCATAACTATGAATATGAATGGAATGAACTCTCCTATAAAGAAGCTGCAGATTGCAGAGTGGATCAAAAATCAGAATCCTACAATATGTTATTTACAAGAAATACACTTGAAGCAGAAAGACACACAGAATAAAGGTAAGGGCCTGGAGCAGAAGTTATTACGCTTCAACTGAAGTAAAAAAAAAAAAAAAAGTGGGGGTGGCAATCATGATCTCAGGCAAAGCAAAAGCAAAAATAGACATAATTAAAAGAGTTAAGGAAACTGCATCTTGCTAAAAGGTTCTACAGATAATGAAGTTATATCAATATTAAAAATATATGCACTAAGTAGTAGGAGTTGAAGGAGAAGCTAAGTGAGTTACAAGTTCATGACCAGTAAGAGATAGAGAGCATTGCAAAATGTAAAACAGATAATTTTGATTATATTAAATTAAAAAGCTTATGCATAAGCAAAGCCAATGCAAGATTAGAAGGAAAGCAGAAAACTGGAAAATAAATCTTTACAGCAAGTGTCTCTGATAAAGGCCTCATTTCTCAAATACATAGAGAACTGAGTCAAATTTGTAAGAATATAAGCCATTCTCCAATTGATAAATGATCAGAGAACATGAACAGGTGGTCTTCAGATGAAGAAATTAAAGCTATCTATAGGTATATGAAGAAGTGCTTTAAATCACTTTTGATTAGAGAAATTTATATTAAAACAATTCTGATATACGACCTCATACCTATCAGATTGGTTAATATGACAAAAAAGAAAAATCATAAACGTTGGAGAGGATGTGGGAAAATTGGGACAGTAATGCACTGCTGATAGAGTTCTGAACTGATCCAACCATTCTGGGCAGCAATTTGGAACTATGCCAAAAGGGTCACCAAAGTGTGCATACTCTTTGAACCACCTCTAAAGAGATCACAAAAAAGGAAAAAGAACCCACATACCCTTTTGTGGTGGCAAAATATTGGAAACAGAGGGGATGCCCATGTATTGGGAAATGGCTGAAAAAGCTGTGGTATATGAGTGTAATGGAATACTATTCTACAACAAGAAATGACAAACAGGAAGATTTTGGAAAGACTTATGTGAACTGACAAAAAGTGAAATGAGCAGGACCAGGAAAACATTGTACACAGTATTCACAATATTGCGTGATGATCAACTATGAATGTCTCAGCTCTTCTCAGCAACACAATGATCCAAGACAAGTACAGGGACTCAATGAAGGAAAATTCTATCCATATCCAGATAAAGAATGTGCAGATTCTGAATACAGATCACGACATACTTTTTTCGCGCTTATTTTACTCTTTTTTGTGTGTTCCTTTTTCCTTTCTGATCTTTCCTTTTTTCACAACTGTGACTAATATGGAAATGCTTTACATAATAGGGTATGTATAATCATACATCAAATTGCCTATCATTTTAGGAAGAGGGGAGGGGACAGAGGGATGTAGAAAAATTTGGAACTCAAGATCTTATAAAAATGGGTGCTAAAAATTGTCTTGATATGTAGTTGAGAAAAAAATAAAATACTATTTAAAAATAAAGATTTATCACCAAAATATAATGAAGCATGCACACAAAACAAAATTACTTTTGATCCCATGATTTCCCAATTCTTAATTCTGGAGAGGTGGCATGAAGGGACAATTTTTTTTCTCCCTTTTCTATTGAGATAAGGGCAATTATGCCTAGGTCCCTAAATTTATGTGTTAGAGGGGAGGGAGAATGTAAAATATTTAAACAATTTTTTTTATTTTTAAAAAAATGTTCCAAGGTGTAAAGTACTGTGGAGATTAAAGTATACTTTTCTAGGTTCAAAGTATTCTGTAGGACAAAGATCAATAATATGGAAATGGAAAATTGTAGGTTACTTTGGGGGGAGGGAGGTGAAATGATCCTTTTTTGCTATTGTTAATAGGGATTTTGTGACAACAGAAATTGATGAAAAGACTCTATTCCAGGAATCAAGCTTGATTATTCTTTGAACTCACTTCCTTTTACATTCCTCATTTGCTGTATAACTTGTTTATTCACTGTACACAAGGAGCATTGTTCCTCTGGTCTATTAGAACCCTCTACTATTAGAACCACTCACAATTTACTTCAAACCATCAGACTGCAGGCTCAATTAGCTCCAACAATTCTGGAGGTCTCATTGAGATCTATAAACCCAGGTTCTATGCACCCAAATAAGTGGCTGCATGAGAAAGTTAAGAGACAGTTTAAGAAAGTTGGTTACTTTGGGTTGGCAGAGGAGTTGTCCTCCTGGGGAAGAATTTACACTAAGGCTATGTGATCACATTTTTCTAGGTACCATTGCAAAGGTTAGTTTTAAAATACTTTGACTACTGTGAAGTATACATCCCTTTTAAGACAATTTCTAGGAACGTCAGTTAGAAGTTTAGAAATGAGGTCCTCTATAGTCAGTAGTCAATATTTTTCATTGGTTTGAAGATGAAATAGCAAGCACAAATTAAGAAACATCAAAACTCATGAGAAAAGCATAATTAAGTCAACAACATAAAATCTGGAAAACCTATTCTCAATCTTGAGAATACTCAATTATACCTGTTTTCTGGCCTCAAGAAAGATATATTCTATACTGGCTTTGTAACTTGCCACCTTATAAGAATCCCAGCCAGAAGGATATTTCTACAATTTGTCCTGTGGCTAATGGTACTAGAACTACTTTGTCATTTACTTTTCATAGTGCTAACTCATGCTTCTTTTCCCAGGATTCAACCCTAGTATTCTCTTCCTCTTAAGGGATCCACACACGTTGACATCATTAGCCCAGGGGGCACTCCTTTTAAAAATTACTAAAAAATACCCTTGTTCTACCTACAAGACATTCCATCTAATGCATTCTTACCAGTTGTCCACTATGTGTGAAATATTCTCCCCTACCTTTGCTGCCTCTGGCTGCCTAAATCACACTTTCTACAGAAGCTTTTCTCCACTCCCCTTCACCCAATACTAGAGCCTTCCCTCTGGGAATACTTCTAATTGATTCTGTACATAGTTGCTTGCATGCTGTCTCCTCCATTATATGGTAAACTCCTTAAGGGCAGGGGCTGTTTTTGTCTTTCCTTGTATTCCCTAATGCTCAGGTGCTTAACAAATGCTTGTAGACAGGAGGGTACAGGGGTTAGCGAATGGGCCACTTGATAAGTCACAAATCTGAAAACTATGGTCTCCAACTTTCCAAACTCACTTATGTTCCTGCCAAATTCCATAAGAAGGTTCAGCTAGCTCCTCTGAATTCTTCTCTCCACTGGTAAGCTAAGAACAATGCAGATTGAGGCTAGATGGTCCGACACACCAACAGTCTTACACTATTACACATGATTACACATGAGGCAGCTAAATTAAGCGAGAGAGAAACTCTCTGAAGCTATCTCTATAACAGTCAAAGCAAATGGACTGATCAAAAATTAGCGTCTCAAGACAAAATAAGAAACCTTAATTCTCTGCTTCACCAAAATTTTAAGGGATAGTCTTCCTTGTGCAAACCTTCAGTATTGTCCCCCGTAAACCCATTTCTGTTGCTGTTCATGGATAGCTCCTGCCTCTCTGAACTCCATACTGACCAGATGGCTGGATAGGATTGGTTCATATGGTTCTAGAAAATAGCCCCTTGACTTTGTGAACTCTTCCAGGTTTTCACACTTATTGCCCTTCCTCAGGCCTGCACTCTGGATAGGGGTAAGTCAGTAAATAGCAACACTTGATTCTCATTATGCCTTTGAGCATGGCCATGATCTCAGTGTGCTTTGGCAACAAAAACATCTTACCTCTGCAGGTACACTTGTAAAACATGGCTCCAATGTGGCCATCTTTTTGGATACTATTCTGATCACTTCATGTCATGCTACTGCTAAATGTGATGCCCATGACTACAGTTGACAAAGTCTCTACAGAAGATGTCCTGGCTTGTAGTTTAGCTCTTTCTCTGCCACCAGTGGTATCTTTAATTCTCTCTTTACCCCTCCAAGACCCCACTATCTTGACTCAGTGACCCCATTCCTCTTCAGGACTCCAGTTTAGAAGCTGATAATGTTCCCTAGATGACTACTTTGTGGTGCTCACTCAGTCTCCTGGTGGCTCCAAAGAACCTGCCTCCAATTTGTTGCCTGCTTAGTACATTCACAGTCCCATAGGCACAAAGGTGAGACAGTGACGAATATTTAAAAAAAAAAAACCACCCCAAACCAATGAACAAAAATGAATAACTTGCTGAGAAGTTTGCAAGCATATCACAGGACTTCTACTTTTCTTGCTCCCTTTGTCAGTCTCACAGAAACAACTACAGCCTCACCTACAAGAACATGGAACCGCTTCTTAAACCTCCAAGTAGATTTCAGTCAATGCCCAAGTTCCTCACATGAATATTATCTTTTAAAAACTACCTGTGTCCCCTATATCAATGTCTGGCCAGATTAAAGTTAACCACTCAAAAACCAGTACTACAAAACCCTGGGGCATTCTAAGTGACAAAAAAAAAAATCATGAAGTTTGTTATTATTCAGTTTGTATTTTTGATTACCCTTTTTTAATCTCACCCAACAAATGCTTTGGTAGGTGTTGCTTTCCTAACTTTGAGTCTCTCACCTAGCATCAGTGAAAGACTAAGAAAAATATTCTTACGATACTCCAAAATTCCAACAATTAGGTAGATTGTTACTGTTATTCTTATACTGACCCTAAACAAACAGAGAGATTAGTGACAATTATTGTTCTTTACTAGAAAAAAGGAGTAAAGACTAGTATGTCATCGGGAAACTACAGGGGGAGGTTTTTGGAGGTAGAGTGACTAGGAGAGGAGGGAGGTGATTATTTCTTACTGCAGTTAACAGGAACTCTGTGACCACAGGAAAATCCTAAATGTAGGCTCTGTTTCAAGAAGCAACTTTGACCATTCTCTGAATCTATTTCTTTGTAAAATTCACATCCCGCACATGTTATATAATTTATTTAACACCCTGTGTACAAGTTACAGCATTCCTTGTTAGTGTCTTGGAATCCTTTTTAGTGGGAAGACTTTCCAACTGTGTTATAGTTCACAATAAACTCTGAACAACTTACCTACCAACCGGAATGTGGTCTCAGTTTGTGATAACAACGTCCTTCCTCATAACACATTTATCTTTAAAAGATAATATTAACTGGTCCTTCTCTTATACTGTCATGCTGAAATTCTTTTTGGGAACATTATGTTTCTAATCTTATTTAACAGATTATCAGCATAAGCAAAATATATTTAAGGAAGTGCTTTTGACATGAAATTTTAGTGGGTTAGTTGAAACTTGAAGGAAAGGCATGAAATTTACTGTTATTGTTAACAGTTCAGTTACTGACTAAAGTAAGTTTTTTCATAGATTTTAATTTTAGTATACCTAGATCTTAAAATGGAATGGCTAAGCATATTTATACAAAGAAACATCTATTTATCTTAAATTACTGAAGACATGACTTTAAAAAATGAACTTAAAACTAATGACTCTATGAGACAGAAAGAATCAAACAAAATCTAAAGAATGAAAAGATAGAAGAAAATGTAAAATATCTAAGTGGAAAAACAACTCACCTGGAAAAAAGATCCAGGAGAGAAAATTTAAGAATTATTGGCCTGCCAGAAAGCTACGATGAAAAAAAAAAAAGAGTCTGGACAATATCTTCCAGGAAATCATCAAGGAAAACTGCCCAGAAGTGCTAGATCCAGAGGGCGAAATAGTCATCAAAAGAATCCACTGTTCACCTCCCAAAAGGGATTCCAAACTAAAAACATCAAGACATATTGTTGCCAAATTCCAGAACTATCAAGTGAAGGAGAAAATACTACAGGCAGCTAGAAAGAAACCATTCAAATATCAAGGAGCTACAGTCAGGATCACACAGGACTTTGCAGCTTCTACGTTAAAAGATAGAAGGAATTGGAATCTGATATTTTATAAGTCAAGGGAGCTGAGACTACAACCAAGGATCAATTACCCAGCAAAGTTCAGCATAACATTTCAGGCAAGGAGATGGTCATTCAATGAAGTAACGGATTTCCAGACCTTCCTGACAAAAAGGCCAGAACTTAATAGAAAATTCAATCTTCAAACGGAGGTCTCAAGAGAGGCATAAAAAAGTAAACAGGGGAAAAGAAAAACTTGTTATTCAATTTGGGCAAGCTGTTTACCTCCATATAAGGGAAAATGATACATGTTAATCTTGAGAATTGTTCATCTATCATGAAATATAAAAGGGATATAAGTAGAGAGTGGGAACGGGTATAAAGTAAGAGTGGGAACGGGTATAAAGTAAACGATGTGATGATAAAAATATGATTTAAGCATGCGAAGGAATTGTACAGGAAGTGTGACAAGAAGGAAGCAGAAAATGGTAAATTACATCACAGGAAGAAGTACAAAATTATAGTAGAGGGAAAGAAAGGAGAGAGATGAGTATTGTTTGAGAGGTCCTCTCATCTGATCTGGTTCAAGGAGGAAACAATAAACTTAATTAAGTATATAATTCTAACTAATTCTACAAGCAGTAGGAACGAAAGGGGGAAGAAAGGGGAGGGGAAGCTAAAAGGGAGAGAAGAAGTAGTAAGGGTTAAGGGGAGTAAAAGGGAGGGGGGCTAAAATAAGGAAGGGAAGGCTGCAGGAGGTGGTGCTGAGAAGTGAAAACTATTGAGGAGGGGAAGGGAGATGGGAAAACTAAAAGCACAAATGGTGGGAAAGAGGATGGCGGGAAAGAGGATGGAGGGAAATACACAGATTGTAATCATAACTGTGAATGTGAATGGAATGAATTCTCCCATAAAATGGAGATAGATAGCAGAATGGATTAAAAGCCATAATTCAACAATATGTTGTTTACAAGAAACACATTTGAAACGGGGGGATACACACAGGGTAAAGGTCAAAGGTTGGGACAGAATATATTGTGCTTCAGCTGATGTAAGAAAAGCAGGAGTAGCAATCCTAATCTCAGACAAAGCAAAAGCAGAAATAGATCTAATCAAAAGAGATAAGGAAGGAAACTATATCCTGCTAAAAGGCACCATAGACAATGAAGCAATATCATCACTAAACATGTATTCTCCAAGTGGTATAGTGTCCAAATTCTTAGAGGAGAGGTTGGGGTAGTTGAAGGAAGAAATTGACATCAAAAATATACTAGTGGGGGACCTCAACCTCCCCCTCTCTGAACTTGATAAATCTAACCTCAAATAAACAAGAAAGAGGTTAAGGAGGTAAATAAAACTCTGGATAAGGTAGATATGATAGATCTTTGGAGAAAACTGAATGGTAATAGAAAGGAATATACCTTTTTCTTGGCAGTGCATGGTACACATACAAAAATTGACCACGTACTAGGACATAAAAACCTCACAATCCAGTGCAGAAAGGCAGAGATAGTCAATGTATCCTACTCAGATCATAATGCAATAAAAATTATATGCAATAAAAGGCCATGGAAAGACAAACCAAAAATTAACTGGAAACTAAATAATCTAATCCTAAAGAAGGAATGGGTTAAACAACAAATCATAGAAACAATCAACAACTTCATTCAGGAGAATGACAATAATGAGAAAACCTATCAAATCTTATGGGATACTGCCAAAGCAGTTCTTAGGGGAAGTTTCATATCTTTGAATGCCTACACAAATAAAACAGAGAAAGAGGACATCAATGACTTGGGTATGCAACTGAAAAAGCTAGAAAAACAACAAATTGAAACTCCTCAAGTAAATACCAAATTAGAAGTACTGAAAACCAAAGGAGAGATTAATAAAATTGAAATTAAGAAAACTACTGAATTAATAAATAAAACCAATAGTTGGTTTTATGAAAAAACTAATAAAATTGATAAACCTTTGATCAATTTGATTAAAAAAAAGAAGAAAATCAAATTACTAATATCAAAAATGAAAAGGGTGAACTCACCTCCAATGAAGAGGAAATTAAAACGATAATTAGAAATTACTTTGCCCAACTTTATGCCCATAAATTCGACAATCTAAATGAGATGGATGAGTATTTTAAGAAATACAAATTGCCCAGATTAACAGAAGAGGAAGTTGAATACTTAAACAACCCCATCTCAGAAAAAGAAATTGAACAAGCCATCAATGAACTCCCTAGGAAAAAATCTCCAGGGCCAGATGGATTTACAAGTGAATTCTATCAAATATTTAAAGAACAGTTAATTCAAATACTATATAGAATATTTTTGAAAATTGCGGAAGGAGTCCTCCCAAATTCTTTTTATGATACAAATATGGTTTTGATACCTAAACCAGGAAGAGATAAAACAGAGAAAGAAAATTATAGACCAACTTCTCTAATGAATATAGATGCAAAAATTTTAAATAAGTTTTAGCAAAACGAATACAGTTTCTTATCACGAGAATAATACATTATGATCAGGTAGGATTCATAGCAGGAATGCAGGGCTGGTTCAATATTAGGAAAACTATTAGCATTATAGATCATATCAACAACAATACTAACAGAAACTACATGATTATCTCAATAGATGCAGAAAAAAAGCTTTTGACAAAATGCAACACCCATTCCTATCAAAAACGCTGGAGAACATAGGAATAAAGGGAACTTTCTATAAAATAATAAGCAGTATCTACCTAAAACCTTCAGCAAGCATTATATGCAATAGAGATAAGCTAGATGGATTTCCAATAAGATCAGGGGTGAAACAAGGATGTTCATTATCACCACAATTATTCAATATGGCACAGAAATGTTAGCTATAGCAATTAGACAAGATAAAGATATCGAAGGAATAAGAATAGGCAAAGAAGAAACTAAGTTATCACTCTTTGCAGATGATATGATGATATACTTAGAGAATCCCAGAGATTCAAGTAAAAAACTACTTGAAATAATAAACAACTTTGGCAAAGCTGCAGGTTATAAAAAAACCCACACAAATCTTCTGCATTCCTGAATGTTAGTAACAAAGTCCAACAGCAAGAGATACAAAGAGAAATCGCATTTAAAGCTAGGGAGGACACTATAAAATATTTGGGAGTTTACCTGCCAAAACAAACCCAGGGACTATATGAACACAATTACAAGACACTTTTCACACAAAGTCAGATCTAAGTAAGTGGAAAAGCATCAGTTGCTCATGGGTAGGCCGAGCTAATATAATAAAAATGACAATTCTACCTAAATTAATTTACTTATTTAGTGCCATATCAATTAAACTATCAGATAATTATTTTCTAGAGCTAGATAAAATAATATCAAAATTCATCTGAAACAACAAAAAGTCCAGAATATCAAAATGACTAATAAGAAGAAATGCTAGGGAAGGTGGCCTAGCACTACCAGATCTCAAATTGTATTATAAAGCAGCAATTATCAAAACCACTTGGTACTGGCTAAGAAACAGAAGGGTAAACAAATGGAATATGCTAGGTACTCAAGACACAGTAGGCAATGAATATAGAAAGCTCCTGTTTGATAAACCCAAGGACTCCAGCTTCTGGGATAAGAACTCACTGTTCAACAAAAATTGCTGAGAAAACTGGATAACAGTGTGGTGGAAACTACACATAGACCAATGTCTCACACCATACACAAGAATAAAGTCCAAATGAATACACAGTCTAGGTATAAAGATTGATACCATGGACAAATTGGAGGACAAGGAGTAGCATATTTATCATGGAGAAGGGAAGAATTTTTGACTAAAGAAGAGACAGAAAGCATTATGAAGTGCAAGATGGATAATTTTGATTTCATAAAACTGAAAAGTTTTTGCACAACCAAACTCAATGCAACCAAAATTCAGAGGGAAGTAGTATACTGGGAATGAATTTTTACAGCTAATCTCGGATAAAGGCCTCATTTCTAGAATATATAGAGAACCAAGTCAAACGTACAACAATACAAGTCATTCCCCAATTGATAAATGGTCAAAGGATATGAACAGGCAATTTTCAGAGGAAGAAATTAAAGATATCTATAATCATATGAAAAAATACTCTAAATCACTTTTGATTAGAGAGATGCAAATCAAAACAATTCTGAGGTACCACATCACACCGACCAGATTGGCTAGCATGACAAAATAGGAAGATGATACATGTTGGAGAGGATATGGGAGAGTTGGAACACTAATTCATTGTTGGTGGAGCAGTGAGCTCATCCAACTATTCTGGAAAGCAATTTGGAACTATGCCCAAAGGACTACAAAAATGTGCATACCCTTTGACCCAGCAATATTGCTTGTAGAATTGTATCCCCAAGAGATCATAAAAATGGGAAAGGATCTCACATGTACAAAAATATTTATAGCAGCACTCTTTGTAGTTGCCAAAAACTGGAAATCAAAGGGATGCCCATCAATTAGAGAATAGCTGAATAAATTAAGGTATATGAATGTAATGGAATATTATTGTGCTATAAGAAATGATGAACAAGAAGACTTCAGAGAGGCCTGGAAAGACTTATATGGTCTGATACTGAGCGAAAGCAGCTGAATCAGGAGAACTCTGAGCACAGCAATGACCACAGTGTGCGACAGTTTTTTCTGGAACTTCATAGCAATGCAAGGACTTAAAAAAAAATTCCCAATGGTCTTCTAAGGCAAAATGCCTTCCACATCCAGAGAAAGAACTGTGGAATTCAATCGCAGAATGTTGCAGATCATTTTCTTTGTGTATGTATTACGTTTTGGTTTGTTATATCATTTCTCCCATTCATTTTTAGTTCATCTACACAGCGCGACTATAGTGAAAATGTATTTAATTGGAATGTATATGTAGATCCTATATAGAATCGTATGCCGTCTCAGGGAGGGAGGGGGGAGGGTGTAGGTAGGGGAAAAAAAATCTAAATTATATGGTAGTGATTGTAGAACACTAAAAATAAATAAAATTAATATATATAAAATAGAAGTATTCAGGGATGAATAATAAATGGACGATAGAGGACTAGATCATAGGGTCAGTAGGGGAATAGTGGGAATTAGGGAAGGAAGGTAAGTGGTGGAAAGATCGTAGAGAGCCTTAAATGTCAGGCTAGGGAGCTTGGACTTGTCATTCAGGAAAGGGAGTCATTGAAGGCTTTTGAGAAGGGGAATGTGATCAGAACTGTGCTTTAGGAAGAAAACTTTAAAGGAAAATCTCAATTACCATGATCCTTTGCCTGCAATGCCCAAGTTCCACATGATGTAGGCTCGATCCAATGGTTTCCTTTTGATATGGATCACATATACAGACTCTGAGTTCAGGTTTAGTTTTTCTCTTACATATAGGTAAACAATGATGGCTCTTTAAAGTATGGGTATGGAGATTTGGGGAGTGATCTTGTAGGGAGAACTAAATACCCGCACTGAAAGGTGACATATGAGAAAAACCTTATCATTAGTTAAATAAAATGAGAACCCTCTCAGTAAAAAAAAAAAAAACCAAAATTTAATTTATCAAGGTTCTTTTTAAGGAATAGAGAAGAAGAAATTGTTTCAGCTTTGCTCTATGTCAAGAAATGCCTTGCTTCCTCTGTCTTAATCACTCCAATGATTTTGGGTTAATCCACAGTGTGAAACCAGTTTTGTCCTTGATATTTTATACTTCAGTGAATCTGTGATGTCATTTATATAAGTTCTTCCCCCACCGATGTTTATCACAAGTCATCGACACCTTTTCACTCTGTTACCTAGGTTCATATAGTTCATTTATTCCTCATAGAAGCAACTTAGCATGGTGGATAGAATGTTGTCTTGGAGACTGAAAAAAAATTCAGACACTAACTATTTATGTGACCCAGAGCAAGTAATTTAAATTCTTCCTCTTTTAATTCTTGTTACTAAGTTAAAAAGGAGGTGGGGAGGGGGGAATGGCTAGGCAAAAAATATTTAGCAAATCAGAGACATAATGTTTGGGAGAAGAGTAATGAACGTAGTTAGAAATGGGAAAGAATAAAAAATAAGATCTCTCAAAATGTTGCAGGTAATTACTCCTGTTCCCATCCTCCTCCATGATACAACATAAAGGCAATTTAAAATAACATAGATTTGTTTCCTTATTTTTCTTATCACTTTTATATTAAATGAGGATTTTTTTTTTAAATGCACCAAGCTATTTACCTAATAGTGAAAAGTCTGACTTTCCACATTTTTTTGTGAACTCAGGAATGTATTTCAAGATCTGAACAGAGAGCACTGAAAACCCATTAAATTATTTTTTTTTAAAACTAGCTTTTTTATTACTTGCTATTTTATTATTTTATCTATATGAAAGGAATTTTATTTACAGATTTCATTTTATTGGATTTTATAATCACCCTGTATCATAACTGTATTTTTTGCTACTAGAATAAAAATGGTATAATTTTCTGAGTTTTTAAAGAAAAGTCTTAGTCTTAACTTCCTTATTGTAAAATGGAGTCAATAATGGTACCTATCTCATAGTTATTATGAGTATTATAAAGAATATACCAAATACTCCTGAGGTCGTTTTCTATTTCCTTTAATATTTTGTGTTTAGTACTGCAACATACTAAACATTTGTTTTTACTCAGTTTAGTTACATGATGTTAGTTGGGCCAGTGGATAGAATGCTGGGCCTCGAATCAGGAAGACGAATCTTCGTGAGTTCAAATCTGGACTAAGACATGTACTAGCTTTGTGACCCAGGGCAAGCCACTTAACCTACCTGTTTCAGTTTTGTTAACCGTAAAATGAGCTGAAGATAATAGCAAACCTCTCCAGTATCTTTGCCAAGAAAACCCCAAATAGGGTCATGAAAAGTTGGACAAGACCGAAAAGAGTAAACAATAAGAAGTTACATAACATGACCTGACAAAAAGCAGAAAAATCACTGGAAAAGATTAGGTACTCAAGACTCAGAAAAAAATAAACATAAACTAAAGTTGATCAACTAAACCACTACTAATATAAGGTCTCACCATTTGAAAAAAATGCCAGGGAAATGTTACACAAGTTGGCCGAAATTTAAATTTAGACCTCCATTCAAACCATGTACCACAATGAGTTCCAATAGGATACACAAACTAGATATAACAGTTCATGTCATACACAAATGAAAGGAAAAGGAAAGGAGACATCTTGTACAATTACGGATGGGGGGGGGGCAGAGGTCTTGATCAAAGATGGTACAGAGAAAGATGACCATAAAGGACAAAATGGATAATTATGATTATAAGAGCCATTCCTTTAACGAACATGGTTCAAGTATATGAAAATGTAATATTTAAGATAAGAAAAGTAACCTATCAACAACAAAATTTTTAAGAAATCCCTAATCACTAAGAAAAGAACCACAACAATAATCCCACATCAGATCAAAAAAGATGGAGACAAAAGAAAACGGTAACTGTAGAAATGAATGCACTGTTGATAGAGCTATGAAGAAGACCAAATATTCTGGAAAGCAATAATGAACTATTCTCCAAAAATTTCCAAATTGTACATAACCTTTGACCTACCAATACCACCACTAGGTATATAATTCCAAATGGTTAAAAAAAAAAGAGGGAAAGAACCCATATGATCAGAAATATTTATAGCAGCTCTTTTTGTTGTAACAAAGAAATGGAAATAAAGTTGGTGTCCACCAATGTGGGAAGGCTGAACAAATTGCAGCATACATATGTAACAAAAATTACCGTGCTGAAAAAATAATACCTCTGAAATACCTCAGAATTCTGAATAAAATATAAACCAAACAGTACTTCAAAACACTAAAATGAAGAGAAGCTGCTCCCCTCAAGGAGTTCACATTAAAGGGTGGTTGAGGAAGAGAGGACATGAGACAAAATATTCACGCAGATATTTACTGTAATCAGTGTCACTTCGACCGTGCTGTGAAGGAAGTGAAGGATTCTAGGAAGTGGAGTGGATCCATTAGTGAACTGGCCATGCATGAAATAAAATAAGATATAGATATAAGATACAATAAGCAAAGACACAAAAGCAGGGGATGGAATACTTAACTCAAGGAACACACTGGTGGCTAGACTTCACAGTATGTGGCAGACAGTAACATGAAATAAGTTTTAAAGGTAAGATGGAGGCAGAAAATGAACTGCTGAAATGTCAAGAAGCAGAACTTCTATTTTATACTAAGAGTAAGAGGGAACCATTGAAGATTCTTGAGCAGGGGAGTGCCATATTCAGACTTGTACTTTAGGATGATTATTGTGGCAGTTGTTTAGAAAATAGATTGAAGAGGGAAGAGACTAGAGGAGAGTGATCAATTAAGAGACTACTGCCATGGCCTTTCTTATAGGTGTTTGTTAGAGATAATGTTCCATGTTACATGGCAGCGCTATGTTATGTCTCTGGGGGTAGAAAAAAGGAGATAAATATGGGAGATACTGTAAAATTAACTAAAACATGGCAAATTATTGGATGGAGGACAGGAAGTTACAGAGAATAAAAAAATCAAGAATGATATTAGCTTGTGAACCTGAGAGACTAGAAAGATAATTATACTCAGAATTTTTTTTTTAAATATGAGAGGATAGGTTTATTAGGGAAAATGAATTCTGTTTTGAACATACTAAACTTGAAATATCTACGTGACTATCAAGTGAGGGTGTCCTTACCCTTTTATTTTACTTCTTTGTCAATCTGGTGAAGCTTATAAAACCCACCTTAGAATAATGTTTTTAGATGTATAAAAAGATATACAGGATTAAAAAGGAAACACATTACATTGACATAAAGTTATCAAAATATGTATTTTCTTAAAAACCAACTTCACTGACCACAGGTTAAGATCCCTTAGATCAGAGGATACAGAGGGAGACATGCAATTTCAGAAAATAGACAATATTCTGATTTGTTTTGCTTCACTATACATATTTATCACGAGGGAGTGAGTATTTCTATTTGGAGTACAGGGATAAAGATTGGAGATAATGAAAAATATGAAAAGGAAGAACATCAACATAATATATTAAAAGACTTTTTTAAGAAAAAGATTAATGCTTCGATCTCTCCTGATAGGCCAACTGTTTCACTTGTGTGCAACTCTCCATGACCCCATTGTGGATTTTCTTAGCAAAGATACTAGAGGAGTTTGCCATTTCCTTCTCCAGTTCATTTTACAGAAGAAAATGAGGAAAAACACAATTAAGTGACTTGCCCAGGGTCACGCAGACAGTAAGTATCTTAGGCTGGATTGGAACTCAGGTCTTCCTGACTCTGGGCCAATGCACCACCTACCTGCCATTCTGAAAGGCAAAATTCCTGACAATATATCCAAGTAAGAACAAAAAGTTTGCAAGTTCCAATGATTTATTTATTTGTTTGTTTAGCTTGACATTTCCTCCCAATGAAGGCACATTAGCCATGACATAAATAAAATCAGTAACTATTTACTCTCCTGATATAAACTTACTGAGTCTTAGAGACAAAATAAATGGCTATCGTAGTCATAATGTCATACCTGTGCCCTGTGCATCTAAATGGCAGTGACTTTACTAGGTATGTATAGAAATGACTTTTCAAATGTTCTTTACTTTCTTAATTTACAAGCAATAATCTTCTGAGATGTAACACATTTTGGAAAATTCTACATGCAGAGCCTAAAGACTTAAGGTTTTATTGTTTGAGTCACTTGTTTGAAAAAACAAACAACAAGTATTTCCTATAAGAAGAGAAATAATTTTTACTCACGTTTCAATATATTTAGAAGCATTTTAATTTATACTAAGACCAACTCAAACTTCAAATATAAGGGTTTTGTTAAGCTGCTTACAGAATATGAAAATAAAAGAATAATTCAGATTATTTTTAACCTTTACTGTACAACTTCTCTTCCCTAAAAGGCTATATAAATGAACAATTTTAATTACCTCTATTATTAGCTGAATGAAAGGCATAAGAACACAATTTGTAGAAGCAATAATTAATATAAATGCTATATCTCAGCTTGGTTGGGCAGCTATAAAAGGAGAAACAGTTCAATGTAACATGTACAAATTAATATAGGTCATGAGTATGCGTAGGTGTAGAGATGGATAATAAGTGTCTATACAATTAGAGCATGTATTCTAATGGGCAGAAACTTCTCTTCAGGTTATAATACAGGGTGAACAGTTTAAAGATGGATATTAAAACTATAAGGAAAATGGTTAGCAGCAGACCAAGGGGCAAGTAAACAGTCTGAAAATCATTAGAGCAGTGTGGAGGCCAAGTATGAGCAAGAACAAAGAGATGCCAGTAGACCATCCCCTTTTGACACAATCAAATAATAAAATGGACATGATTAAAAAGAAAAGTTTGTAGAAAATATAGTTTAAATAAGACAGTGATTGTGGTACCAAGAAAAATGGGAACCTAGAAAATAATCGTAACATGAAATGAGGAAAATGGACTACATAGCTCAAGATGGACTACATGATGAACTATATAAAGCTTTCTATTTGCTCATCAAGCAAAGTGTATAACAATTAAGTGGATAAAAAGTAATGTAAAAATTTGAATTAATTTAATTTTTTATCAATTTTTGCTAAAGCAAGAAAAAGGTCTATTCCAAGGGCACTTTCTGAGGGAAATCAGCGGGACAATATCAGATAGATATTCAAAAGGATAAAATTCTAGAGCAACTTGGGAAATCATACAGCAGTAAATCACCACTGGCAGATAATATTCATGTGGGAGTTTCTAATAAAGTGTAAAAATGAATGAGATACTGGTAAGGCTATGCAATATAGACTTAAAGCCAATAATAGTTTGTAAGTGTTATATTATTGTTAGTAGAATGTGTTTCCTTAGAAATGGATGGGTGGAGGAGATTCACAGAACTTCAAGTCAGTACTCACCTTAGCAATGGGGAAATTAATAGCCTAATTAAGAAGAGTCTTGTTCGATAACAGGTTAACTTTAAACTGCTGAGGTCAAGCCACATACAAACTGATGGGGGAAGCTGTTCTTTCTTATTTTAAAGTTAATGGGAAATGTCAATATAATAGTATACAGAAGTAAAATTATTCACGTGGGAGTCCCATGAAACTTTTAATAATATCACATGATACTATTAGGAAAAAGAAATGATTTAGACATAAAGGATGACACTGTAAAGCAAATGAGGGCAGCAAGGAAATCACCTGTTAGATTCATGGATTGAGGAAGGGTTCATGACCAATCAAAGATAGAGAAGTTTGCAGGAGGTAAAATAGATAATTTTGATTATGTAAAATTAAAAAGGTTTCACACAAATAAAACCAATGCAGCCAAAATGAGAAGGTAGGAAACAGAGGTATTTTTTTTATAAGAATGTTCTCTGATTAAGGTTTCATTACCCAAATATATAGAAGACTGACCCAAATTCATAAAATTAGAGCTATTCCCCTGCTTGCTAAGTGGTCAAATGTCATGAATAGGCAGCTTACAAAGGAAGAAATCAAAAATAATCTATTTATTTATTTATATTATTTATAATAATAACCATAAAAATGCTTTAAATCACTAATAAATGGTGAAATACAAATGAAAACAATTCTGAAGTACCAACTCATATCCAAAGATTGGCTAAAATGACATGAAAATAGGTGGACTAATGCATTGTTGGTGGAACTATTTAGTAGTTCAATCATTCTGGAAAACAACCTGGAACTATTAGCAAAGAGTTATAAAACAGTGCATGCCCTTTCAACCAGCAATACTGCTAATAAGTCTATATCTTAAGGAGATCAAAGAAAGAGAAAAAAAATTTATATGTACAAAAATATTTACTGCAGGTCTTTCTGAGGTGGCAAATAGAAAAATGAGAGCATGTTCACCAACTGGGGAATGAACGAACAAGTTATGGTGTATGAATGTGATGGAATACTACTGTGCTATTAGAAATGATGAAGGGGATGATTTCAGAAAAACCTAGGAAGACTTATAAGACCTGATACAAAGTGAAATAAGCAGAACCAGGAGAACAATGTATGTAGTAACAGCAATACTGTAAAGATGAACAGCTATTTATCAGTAACTCTGATCAATACAATAATCCACCAGAATTTCAAAGGACTCACAATAAAAAATATTATCCATTTCCAGATGTAGAGCTGATGGACTCAGAATGCAGGGTGAGCCATATTTCTTCCTTTTATTTCTCTTTATAATGTGAAGAAATATATTTTATATGACTTCATATGTATATATAAGGGGTGTCATATGTCCTACCAGGTCAGTAAGTGGGGCAAGGGGTTGAAGGAGAATTTATAACTAAATAAAAATGAAATAAAAAATATATAATAGAAAGAATAAGTATCTATGGTCTTAGGGAAGAAAAAGCAACTACAAAATTTGTCATGAATTTTAAAATTCATTAAAGGTTAAGAAGTAAAAGTTCCAGGGTCAGTTCCTTCTCTTCCCTAATCCTGGACATCTCTTTTATAAGAGTTTGTTTTGGAGGGAAAAAATAATAAGCCTTCTATAGGAAAGGTACATACCATAAAGAAAAAATAGTAATAGCATTTTTAAAATCTGCAAAGTACTTTACAAACATTATCTCATTTGATTCTCAAAACAATTCTGGGAGGTAGGGGTACTATTATCCCCACTTTACAGATGATTAACTGAGGCAGAAAGTAGCTAAGTGACTTGCTCAGGGTCATTCAGCAGAAGTATCTGAGGCTGGTTTTGAAATCAGGTCTTCCTTTCTCCATCTAGGTCCAGTTTTCTATCTTTTGCACAATTTAACAGCTTAGACACAGTCTGTTCTCTCAAGGAGGTTGCAATCTATGACAACATGCATACAAACATGTATAACACAACCCAGAATGCAACAGGGACAAAGGGAATGCCATAAATGTTATAGAAAAATCTGAAGAGGAAGAGATCTCATTTGAGAGAAATCTACTGTTGAAGAGTCCCATGGGGAAAAGAAATTCTGGGCAAAATTCAAGAATTAGGAGCAAGAAGTGGCCCATGAATACTGAACAGCTTGGTATGTAAGGGAGAGAAGATAACTTTCACTAATGCACAACTTAGTGGAATCTCTGATTTTAAGAACTCATTTAGATGATCTGCTCTTTGAAAACAGTCTTCAAAACATACAATCTGGCAAAGGCTTGGGGGGAGGGACTATGTAATTACTCAAGTGATTTTGTAATACTTCATACATTTTTATAATTTGATATTGGAATTGCCATCATATAGCCTGCATCAAATTAAAAAAAAAATGATGGTGATAAATTTTGATCCTTCTAGAGTAGAATTTACTATGAATATAAATATTCATTTGACAAGAATTACTCAGAAAACTAGAAATAAGCTTGTCAAAAAATGAGGTTTAGACCAACATCTTACAGCACATACCACAAGATGCAAAATAAATGGTCCCAATTTATAAAATGTCACACTGTTTAAAAAAAATACAGAAGAAAATGAAATTACTTACACTTCCTGGAAATGGTTATGGGGAGAATTCTTAAAGTAACAATCAAAGGGGAATGGAGCCAAGATGGCAGAGTAGAAAGAGGCACCTACTCTAACTCTTCCCTCACAGCCCATAAAATACCTGTAAAACATGACTAAACAAATTCTAGAGCAGCAGAAGCCACAAAACGAGAGAGTGAAAGAGATTTCCAGCCCAAGGTAGCCTGGAAGGATGACAAGAAAGGTCTACTGCACGGGGCGTGGAGACCAGGACAGCCTTGGCCACATGGCACCAGCAGAAACATGACAGGAGCAGGCCTCAGAGGCAGAATCCTCAAAGCTGTGGTTCCCAGATCCCTCAACCCACAAACACCAAAAACAGCTTCAAAGGTGAGTGAGAAAGCTTTTTCACCTGGGTTACAAGGGAACAGGGTCCTCCCCTACCCCTTGTCCCAGGAGGTGACAGCAGCAGCAGCATCCATTTTTGGAACCTTCAGCCTAAAGCCCTGGGGGGAAGTGAGCCGCTGATCTAGGTCTCAGCCCTGAGTGGCAGCCCTCGGGTAAGGAAGAGTTCTGGCATGGTGGAGCTGGTGGAGGCTCTGGAAAGGGAATTCTATTTGCAAATCTGGGGTAGAAAAGCTTTAGTAGCTCCCAGACGAGCACAGAGGCCAGGAGAGGAGTAAAGTCTTCTCCCTTGATTGCAGCACCTTGGAGGAACTGAGAACTTACAGGTCTCCAGAGTATACCCTCTTCTTGACAAAGGACTCAAAAGTCAAGTAACTGGCTGGGAAAATGCCAAAAAAAGGGAAAAAAATAAGACTATAGAAGGCTACTTTCTTGGTGAACAGGTATTTTCTTCCATCCTTTCAGATGAAGAAGAACAATGGTTACCATCAGAGGAAGACCCAAAAGTCAAGGCTTCTGCCTCCAAAACCTCCAAAATAAATGTGCAGTGGTCTCAGGTCATGGAAGAGCTCAAAAAGGATTTTGAAAACCAAGTAAGACAGGTGGAGGAAAAGTTGGGAAGAGAAATGAGAGAGATGCAAGAAATTCATGAAATGTGAGTCAAAAGCCTGCTAAAGATGATCCAAAAAAATGTTGAAGAAAACAACACCTTTAAAAATAGACTGACCCAAATGGCAAAAGAGGTTCAAAAAGCCAATGAGGAGAAGAATGCTTTAAAAAGTAGAATTAGTCAAATGGAAAAGGAGGTTATAAGGCTCACTGAAGAAAATAGTTCTTTAAAAATTAGAATGGAGCAGGTGGAAGCTAATGACTTTATGAGAAACCAAGAAATTAAAAAACAAAATCAAAAGAATGAAAAAATTGAAGATAATATGAAATATCTCACTGGAAAAACAACTGATCTGGAAAATAGATCCAGGAGAGACAATTTAAAAGTTATGGGACTACCTGAAAATCATGATAAAAAAAAAAAAAGAGCCTAGACATCATCTTTCATGAAATTATCAAGGAAAACTGCCCTAATATTCTAGAACCAGAGGGCAAAATAAATATTGAAAGAATCCACTGATCACCTCCTGAAAGAGATCCAAAAAGAGAAACTCCTAGGAATACTGAAGCCAAATTCCAGAGTTCTGAGGTCAAGGAAAAATAATGCAAGCAGCTAGAAATAAACAATTCAAGTATTGTGGAAATACAATCAGGATAACACAAGATCTAGCAGCTTCTACATTAAGGGATTGAAGGGCTTGGAATGTGATATTCAGAAGTCAAATGAACTAGGATTAAAACCAAGAATCATCTACCCAGCAAAATTGAGTATAATACTTCAGGGGAAAAATGGTCATTCAATGAAACAAAGGAGACTTTCAAGCATTCCTGATGAAAAGACCAGAGCTGAAAAGACAATGTGACTTTCAAATACAAGAATCAAGAGATGCATGAAATGGTAAACAGGAAACAGAAATCAGAAGGGACTTACTGAAGTTGAACTGTTTACATTCCTACATGGAAAGATAATATTTGTGACTAATGAAACTTTTCTCAGTATCTGGGTAGTTGGAGGAATTACACACACACACACACACACACACACACACACACACACACACACATAGACAGAGAGCACAAGGTGAGTTGAATAGGAAGGAAACATATCTTAAAAAAAAATTAAGGGGTGAGAGAGGAATATATTGGGAGGAGAAAGGAAGAAATGGAATGGGGAAAATTACCTCCCATAAAAGAGGCAAGAAAAAGCTTTCCCAATGGAGGGGAAAAGGGAGGAGGTGAGAGGGAAAAAGTGAAGCTTACTCTCATCACATTTGACTTAGGGAGGGAATAACATGCACACTCAATTTGGTATGAAAATCGACCTTACACTATAGGCAAGTAGGGGAGAAGAGGATAAATTGGGTGGGGGGATGATAGAAGGGAGGGCGGAATAATAAGAAGTAATCACTTTATGGGAGGGACAAGTTCTAAAGAGAGAAGAGAAGAAATAGGGGGCAGGATAGGATGGAGGGAAATATAGCTATTCTTTTTTTTTTAATTAAATTTATTTATTTAACTTTTAACATTCATTTTCACAAAATTTTGGGTTACAAATTTTCTCCCCTTTTTCCCCTCCCCCCCAAACACCAAGCATTCTAATTGCCCCTATGACCAATCTGCTCTCTTCTATCATCCCTCTCTGCCCTTGTCTCCATCTTCTCTTTTGTCCTGTAGGGCCAGATAGCTTTCTATACCCCTTTACCTGTATTTCTTATTTCCCAGTGGCAAGAACATTACTCGACAGTTGATCCTAACACTTTGAGCTCCAACTTCTTTAGCTCCCTCCCTCTCCACCCCTTCCCTTTGGAAGGCAAGCAATTCAATATAGGCCAAATCTGTGTAGTTTTGCAAATGACTTCCATAATAGTTGTGTTGTATAAGACTAACTATATTTCCCTCCATCCTATCCTGTCCCCCATTACTTCTATTCTCTTTTGATCCTATCTCTCCCCATGAGTGTCGACCTCAAATTGCACCCTCCTCCCCATGCCCTCCCTTCTATCATCCCCCCCACCCTGCTTATCCCCTTATCCCCCACTTTCCTGTATTGTGAGATAGGTTTTCATACCAAAATGAGTGTGCATTTTATTCTTTCCTTTAGTGGAATGTGATGAGTAGACTTCATGCTTTTCTCTCACCTCCCCTCTTTATCCCTCCACTAATGAGTCTTTTGCTTGCCTCTTTTATGAGAGATAATTTGCCCCATTCCATTTCTCCCTTTCTCCTCCCAATATATTTCTCTCTCACTGCTTGATTTCATTTTTTTTTAAGATATGATCCCATCCTCTTCAATTCACTCTGTGCACTCTGTCTCTATGTGTGTGTGTGTGTGTGTGCATGTGTGTGTGTGTGTAATCCCACCCAGTACCCAGATACTGAATAGTTTCAAGAGTTACAAATATTGTCTTTCCATGTAGGAATGTAAACAGTTTAACTTTAGTAAGTCCCTTATGACTTCTCTTCGCTGTTCACCTTTTCATGGTTCTCTTCATTCTTGTGTTTGAAAGTCAAATTTTCTTTTCAGCTCTGGTCTTTTCATCAAGAATGCTTGAAAATCCTCTATTTCATTGAAAGACCAATTTTTCCCCTGAAGTATTATACTCAGTTTTGCTGGGTAGGTGATTCTTGGTTTTAGTCCTAGTTCCTTTGGCTTCTGGAATATCCTATTCCACGCCCTTCGATCCCTTAATGTAGAGGCTGCTAGATCTTGTGTTATCCTGATTATATTTCCACGATACTTGAATTGTTTCTTTCTAGCTGCTTGCAATATTTTCTCCTTGACCTGGGAACTCTGGAATTTGGCCACAATGTTCCTAGGAGTTTCTCTTTTTGGATCTCTTTCATGCGGTGTCCTGTGGATTCCTTGAATATTTATTTTGCCCTCTGGTTCTAGAATCTCAGGGCAGTTTTCCTTGATAATTTCATGAAAGATGATGTCTAGGCTCTTTTTTTGATCATGGCTTTCAGGTAGGCCCATAATTTTTAAATTGTCTCTCCTGGATCTATTTTCCAGGTCAGTTGTTTTTCCAATGAGATATTTCACATTATCTTCCATTTTCCCATTCTTTTGGTTTTGTTTTGTGATTTCTTGCTTTCTCATAAAGTCATTAGCCTCCATCTGTGCCATTCTAATTTTGAAAGAACTATTTTCTTCAGTGAGCTTTTGAATCTCTTTTTCCATTTGGCTAATTCTGCTTTTGAAAGCATTCTTCTCCTCATTGGCTTCTTGAACCTCTTTTGCCTATTGAGTTAGCCTATTTTTCAAGGTGTTATTTTCTTCAGCATGTTTTTGGGTCTCCTTTAGCAGGGAGCTGATCTGCCGTTCATGCTTTGACTTCATGTCTCTCATTTCTCTTCCCAGCTTTTTCTCCACCTCTCTAACTTGATTTTCAAAATTCTTTTTGAGCTCTTCCATGGCCTGAGCCCATTGGGTGGGCTGGGACACAGAAGCCTTGATTTCTGTGTCTTTGCCTGATGGTAAGCATTGTTCTTCCTCATCAGAAAGGAAGGGAGGAAATGCCTGTTCACCAAGAAAGTAACCTTCTATAGTCTTATTTCTTTTCCCTTTTCTGGGCATTTTCCCAGCCAGTGACTTGACCTCTGAATATTCTCCTCACACCCATCTCGCCTCCTGATCCTCCCAGCCAGCATTTGGGGTCTGAGATTCAAATGCTGCTTCCAGCCTCAGGGCTTTTGGCGGGGACAGGGCTGCTATTCAGTGTGAGATTAAGTTCAGGTGGTCAGGTCGGGGCAGGGCTGCCTCTCAGGCTCAGTTCCCTCAGGGGGTTTATGCACAGACCTTCAACAATGGATCCAGGCTCCTGCCTGCTTGGGGAGCCCTGGTCTGCAGCTGCCTCTCAGCTTCTGCCTCCCGGGGGGGCCTGAGTTATGGGGGCACCCCACTCCCCTCTCAACCCGCCAAAGAGACCCTCTCACCGACCCCTGTCACCTGTGGGTGGAGGGACTTGTGCGGCCACTGGAGATCCCATCCCTGAAGCCTGCTCGGATCTGTTCCTCTCGGTGCCGCGGCCGTGGCCGTGGCAGGTCTGGGCTGGGCTCCGCATCTGCAGCGCGACGGACCTTTTGCAAGAGGTTTGCAGGTCCCTCTGGAATAGAAATCTCCTTCGCTCCACTATTCTGTGGCCTCACTGCTCCAGAATTCGCCGTGAGTTACTTTATACAAATGTTCTATGGGTTGTAGGTTCAGAGCTATGTGTATTTGCATCTTTCTACTCCGCCATCTTGGCCTGGAGCTCAAATGTAGCTATTCTTACACATCATGACTACTATGGAAGTCTTTTGCAAAACTATACATATACAGCCTATATTGAATTGCCTGCCTTCTCAATGGGGATGGGTAGGGAGGGAGGAAGGGAGAGAAGTTGGAACTCAAAGTTTAAGGAATGAATGTTGAGAATTGTTTTTGCATGCAGCTGGGAAATAAGAAATACAGGCAATGGTGTATAGAAATCTATCTTGCCCTACAAGAAAAGGGAGAAGATGGAGATAAGGGAAGGAGGGGTGTGATAGAAGGGAGAGCAGATTGGGGAAGGGGTAAATCAGAATGCACAGTGTTTCGGGGTGGGGGAGGGGAAAGATGGGGAGAAAATGTGGAACTTAAAATCTTGCAGAAATGAATGTTGAAAACTAAAAATACATAAAGGAAAAATAAGAAAAAAACTAATAACCAGAATAATTGCTCATTTAGATTACATGAAATTGAAAAGCTTTCATCTAAATAAAACTAATGTCACTCAGATAAAAAGGGGAATCACTAATTGAACAAAATATTTTTATCAAATATCCCTGATTAAGAGTTTGAGATCAAAGTTAGGCAGAGAATTAATTCACCGAGGCAGCTAGGGCACAGTGAGTAGATCACTAGACATGGGGTCAGGAAGATCTGAGCTCAGATCTAACCTCAGACACTAGTTGTGTAACCATGGGCAAGTCACTTAACCTCTTTTGCCTCATCTTTCTCACTTGTAAAAAGAGGATTATAACAGCAATCTCTTTGCAGGGTTGTCATGAGAACAAAATGAGATAATATTTGTAAAGCATGTTGCAAACTTAAGTGGTTATATAAATGCTAGCTATTACTAGCAGTACATATGACCCCATATTAACAAACTGTTGTGGCAGTAAGTGTATATAAACAAACAGTTCTCAAAAGATTACAAACCATGAACAACTGTTCTAAATTACTAATAAATAAGAGAAATAACAATCAAAGCAACTTTGAGGTTCGCCTCTCATTCAGCAAACTGGCAAAGATGAAAAAAGATGGAAGAAGTTTATGTTGGATGATCTGCAGGAAGGCAGGCATACCAAAATCCTGCTGGTGGGGTTATGGGCTGATTCAAACATTATGAAAACAATTTAGACTTATGCGAAGAAAAAACAACCAAAATATACAAATCCTTTGATCAAAAGATCTCAATGCTGGGTATATATCTCCAAATAAGGTCAAATATAGAAATACATTCCAGATATATGAAAATATTTGTGGTAATATTTGTTGTGATCACAAAGAACTAGAAATAAAACAGGTGCCTTTCAGTTGGGAAGGGCTAAACGGATTGTGACACATGATGATACAGGCATACCTCATTTTATTACACTTTGCTTTACTGTGCTTCAAAGATATTGCATTTTTTTTTTTTTATTACAAATTGAACATTTCTGGCAACCTTGTGTCAAGCTAGTCTGTTAGTGCTATTTTTTTCAACAGCATGTACTCCTATCACATCTCTGTCACATTTTGGTATTTTTTGCAATATTTCAAACTTTTTCATTATCATCATATTCATTATGGTGATACGTGTTCATCGATCTTCGATGCTACTATTGTAATTATTTTGGGGTGTCATGAAGCATGCCCATATAAAGTGGCAGACAATCAATAAATGTGTGTGTTCGGACTATTCCCAACTGCCCATTCTCCTATTTCTCTCCCTGTCCTAAGGCCTCCCTATCCCCTGAGACACAACAATATTGAAGAATATTACTAAACTTAGTTGATAAAGCAGTGGCAGGGTTTGAGAGGAAGAACTCCAATTTTGGAAGAAGTTCTACTGTGGGTGAAATGCTACCAAACAGTATCACATGCTACAGAGAAAGCTTTCATGAAAGGAAGAGTCAACTGACGTGGCAAACTTCATTGTTCTCTTATTTTAAGAAACAGCCACAGTCACCCCAACTTTCAACAACCACCACCCTGAGCAGCCATCAACATCAAGGCAAGAGTGTCCACCAGCAAAAAGATTACAACTCACTGAACTCTCAGATGATGGTTAGCATTTTTTTTAAAGTAATAAAGGATTTTTAAAAATAAGGTATGTACATTTCTTGACATAATATTACACGGTTAATAGACTACATACAGTTTAAGCATAACTTTTATATCTATTGCAAAACCAAAAAATTTGTCACTCACTTTATTGTGATATTTGCTTTATTTGCAATGGCCTGAAACGGAACTCACAACACCTCTGAGGTACTCCTGTACTGATGAATACGAAAATCTAGGAAAGCATGGGAAGGCTTGTATGAACTGATACAGAGCGAAGTAAGTAGAACCAGGAAAACCATATAGACAGTGACTAAAACAACATAAATGGAAAGAAAAATGACAAAAACAACTGCCCAAATAAAGCCATGTAATAAAATGACCAATCTTGTTACCAGAAGAATTAGGATAATGTAGGAAAAAGCTGTTCTAGGATTTTCCTTCTTCTGGATCTCCTAAGGTTCCATGGAGTCAATCATCATCTCTAACGCAGAAGAGTACTAAATTTAAATCTAGTTTCACCAAATGCCTGTTAGAAGTGCACTAGATGTTAAATTCATTATGTCCAAAATAGGATTCATTATCTTTCCACCTAAGACTCATATTTCCCTGTTCCTCTACCCCCTCCATCTGCACTATCATTTTTCCAGTCTCTCAGATACGTTCTTGAACTCTTCACTCTCACACACTCTGTAAATGAACTCAGTTGCCAAATCAGATTGATTCAACCCCTTCTCATCTGACATTCCTAAAACAGTTCTGACCACATCACTTTCTTGTTCAAAAATCCTCAAATGGTCCCACTGATTCAAGGATAAAATATAAACGGCTCTATTTGGCATTTAAAACTTTTCATAATCCAGCATTGGTCATGTTTCCAGGATGATGTTTATTGTTTCAACAAAGTTATATGGATTTCCTTTTCTCCACATGCAAAATTCAATCTCCTGGTTCATGCCTTTTCACACAATATCCCCCCATGACTAGAATACTCATGTTCCTTACTTCTGCCTCTTAGGAGTGCAGGCTACTTTCAAGGTCCAGATCAAGTGACACTTCTTTTAAGACTTTTCCTCATTTCTCCGAGTGTTAGGAAATAACTAACTTTTCCCTGAAATCATTTTGTATATATTCTATATTTTTCAGTGAACATGTTGTAGTCCTTGGTATAATAAAGTCCTTAAGGGCAGAGACTCTCATTTCTATATTTGTATTGCAAGTGCCTTGTGCAAACATGCTACATGTTTAATAAATGCTTAATAGCATAATCATTCTGATTATAGGAGGTATAGCACTGAAAACATTATTTTAGTTTTCAGTTCTTCTACTAGAGAGGATATACCATAGAATGTTGAATCCTTTTCTAAATAGTTGTGAATAGAATAGTCCAAAAATGTTTGGAAAAAGGTGAGAGAAGGCCATGGAAACTGAAAATCTCTTTTAGGAACAGGAAGTGGCATCTGAGAGCTATTAAACTGACAAAGATAACATACAGAAACATGAAAATTGTGGGACCATGAGAGGCCAGGTAAATTGATACACTGTTGGAGCTGTGAATTGGTCCATGCATTACGCAACACTATCTGGAGCTATTTCTAAAAATTCGTTAGATGGTACAAACTCTTTGACATAATCTAGTACATATAATGCAAAAAAAGAAATAAAAATGAAAGCAAATGACCTATATGTACAAAATACACATAGTAAAAGTGTTTAGGGTTTTTTGGTTAAACAAACTAGACAGAAAATGAATCCCCATCAACTGGAGAATAGTTTGAATAACTTGTGTCATATTGATGCAATGGAATACTCTTATACCTTAAGAAATTACAAATGTGATGATAGAAACTTGAGAAGACTTAAACTAAATGATATAGAGTGAAAGGTAAAGGAAAGCAATATTAAAGGACTCTAAAACTCTGTTGACTTAAGAAGATGAATAATAAATCATGCCTCTCACAGAATGAGACAAACATTTTCAGACTTGGCCAATGTGCTGATGCGTTTCACTTAACTTATTTGTTGAAAAGGAAAGTGTCTTTTGAGTTCGTGTGGTGATAAAAAAGCAAAAACTAAAAAGAAAAAAAATATCAATAAAAGAAAGAAAATAAAGGAATATAAAGCAATTTCCTTACTACTTTGTTCAATTTAATGTCTTTAAAGATTGGCAAGGAAATTTAGAGTTTCTTACAAAATCAATGTTTTTGTTCTTTCATTACTGAAACACTTGTGTTTATGGAGGATTGGTAAGTCTTTTAAACAAAATGAAAAACATCAAAACCGTGAGTAGGTTTTGCTGTTGGAGAAGATGCAGAAAATGTGAAAATGAGCCATTTGGGTTAGGATTATTTACCATCATCAAGATATTATTCTGCCCCTCCCTGGGAGCAAGTCAGTGATGAAATCTAACTTTACTATCACTGGGGAGTAAGAAAAATGTCAGCAAAGCTACTGGTCAGCCTCATCCATCCTTGTCCTAGGCACACATTTGGCATAACTTTACCAAAGCTATATTGAAGTTTGGGTGATCAGAAGACACAGGCAACAACATACGTGAGATCGTGAGCAGGTTTCTATAACCTTGCTCATACTGTTGTAAGTGTCATACTCATGGGAACAAATATGTAAAATTCCACCAAATATTGTTCTTCCTTGAAGCGCTGGTATGATAAGATACCATGTACGCTGCTGGTCAATAAACTAAAACAACTGCCTTTAGTTTGCTATGGGCTTTATGACCTGTACATAGGCCTATCACAGTCACTAATCAACTACATGTCCAAATTCAGGTTTCAGCAACAGTGTACTTGCCCCCAGATTGCAATGCCCAGGAGTGGAAGTAAAGATGAAGTTGAAGATCTAAGGACGCTGAGGGGAAACAGAGTGACCAAACAGGCGGAAGATGATGTTGGTCTTCACGAACAAGGTAAAAAGTAAATTCTAAGCTACATGGAACAAAAAAGCTTTCAAGTTAAAACAACTTAGAAGAAGAAATCCTAATTATATGAAAACAGAGTGAAGTACACAGCTATCATCCACGTCTCTGAACCAGCAATGTCAATAAGCATTCTCTGATCCATTTGTTCTTTATACTTATAATTTGTAGATTATCACATTTTTTTTGGAAAACAGTGAATACAAGTATCATACTTTGAATAAGAACGGTAACATAATTCTGAATACACTGAAGAGGAAACTTAGAGAAGTTCGAATTCAATAGTGTAAGCATCCAAAAGGAAGGTTAATTATATTAATTTGTAAAAACGAATTTGGGAATGAGCTCAAGAAAAATAACAACACGTATTATATGTATGTACATAATCCTGGAACCTTCTTTACATTCTATGAAAAGTACATGGAAGAAAAGGAAGGGGTATAGGGAATCATGCAAAGTTCATAAGTGTCACACTCAAGTTATCTACTTCATTGTTCAAACATCGGTATTGTCTGCTACAGGCTCCATTTACCTAACTGTGACTTTAAATGCATTTCAATTTATTCAGGTTTAAAGCATGTTTCAATTTTTACGTAAAAGGCACATGATCCTGTATCTTCATTTCTTTGCCACCTGATATGTTCAATAGTTTTCATAACTTAAACATATTTTAATAGAGCATGCAATTATTAAAGTCCTGTTGAATGCCTTTAGAGCATACAGGCTCCATCAAATTTGCTTATATCTAATTACTATTCCCTTAGGCAGGTAAGAAATTGAGTCAGATAAGAGCTTTCTTTTCACCTGTAGCCAAAAATAAAATAAAATCAGTTATTTTAAATCTAATTGTCATCTACAACCATTTGCAGTACTAGCTCTTCAAATGAACACTTTTGATTTCTTTGTGTACAAACCCATTCTAAATAGGTTTATGCTACTTGAACACAAATATTTCCTATTAAAGGATTGATAAGAGATCACTAATACTATTTTAGAATTAGATTATTTAGAAAGTATGATAATGACTTAGAACTGCATTGTACAACTGAATCTGCAAACGCTTGAGGCAAATTCATTCAGAAAGGGGAATGAAAATTTGAGGCTAAGTCCAGCCATGATGATCCAAATTCTGACAATTTGTGAACATGACCAAAAAGTTTCTATTACCAATAAACTAATTCTATCAATAAAAAGAGGCCTACAACTGTTTCTACTGCAAGTAAAGCACAAAGTCATTGATTGCGGTAGGAAAGAAAAAGCTTCTGCCCAATCAAAATTAATGCATCTAGGACAGGAGCTCTTACTCTTTCTATCATGCATCCCTTTGGTAGTCTAATGGAATGGATAGGCTGTCTTAAGAATATTTTTTAAAATTTCATAATTGAAGAAAACACTAAATTTAATTACATGCTAGTGAAGTAAATGACGTAATTTTCCCACTGTCCAAGTAAAAAGGAAGCAGAAACACACAACTGAAGAAAAAATTGTTTAAGATTCTAACTATCCGAGAATAGAAAGAGATGACATTATGTGTAATCAGGGTCAATTCTCCAACACAGAATATCACAATAAGGAAATGTTATTCCTGTAATTCTGAAATATATCTAGACATAAACAGCAACAATGCTTCCATAAGGTGAAGCAGTACTGAACCTGGCGTTAGCTAACAGTAACAACAACAATGATGATGTTCCTACTTTTTAAGCAATCTTATTTGGGCAGTGTCTAGCACAAGAGGGCCCATTTAATAACTTACCACAAGAAGCATTTCATACCCTCACCTTTGCAAAAAAAGGAAGGGAGCTGCCTTCTCATACTGTTTCTTTGGGGCCAAGTTTGGTCACTATAACTATGCTTCATTCAATCTTTTTTATTAATAAATGTATCTTTTAAAAATGTGCATACCCTTTGACCTAGCAATATTGCTTCTAGGACTGTATCCCAAAAAGGTCATAAAAATGGGAAAGGTTACCACATGTACAAAAATATTTATACCAGCTCTCTTTTTGGTGGCCAAGAACTGAAAATCGAGGGGATGCCCATCAATTGGGGAATGACTGAACAAGTTGTGGTATATGAATGTAATGGAATACCATTGTGCTATAAGAAATGATGAACAGGAGGACTTCAGATAGGTCTGGAAGGAGTTATATGAACTGATACTGAGTGAAATGAGCAGAACTAGGGGAACATTGTACACAGTATCAGCCAAAGTGTGCGAGGACTGGTAGACCTAGCCCTTCACAGCAATGCAAAGACCTAAAACATTCCCAAAGGACTCTCTAGGCAAAATGCCATCCATATCCAGAGAAAGAACTATAGAAGCAGAATGTAGAATGAAGCAGAATGTTTTCTCTTGTGTTATGTTTTGGTTTGTTTTTTCTCATGGTTTCTCTCATTCGTATTGATTCTTCTATGCAACATGACTAATGTGAAAAATGACTAAAAATGTATGTGTAGAACCCCTCCCCCAAATTAACTTTTGTTTTTTTTTACTTCAAAATTTCCTTTATTATCCCTTCCCCTTCCATTACTGTTCCAAGTTCACAATTTCAGTATCCTTCTAGACTCCTCGCTATCATTCCCCCCACAGATAGAGTAAATTGAAAAATCTTAGCATTTCTACTTTCACATCATGACTCCCTCTCTCAACTTACATGGCTACCATGCTAATTCAGGTCTTTATTACCATTTGCCTAAGCTTTAGCAGGAATCTTCCAACTGGTTACCCTGCCTCAAGTCTTTCTCTACTTTAGCCTAGATTCTACACAGCTGCCAACATAATTTTCTCAAAGCACAGGTCTGATCACATTACTGTCCTGCTCAATAAATTCTAGTGGGTCCCTATTTATTCCAGGACCATAAATAAAGTTCTCTATTTTATCTTTAAAGTTCTTCACAATCTATCAGTCTTCTCATACTTTACACTTCTCCATATACTTTACTCTTTAGCAGAAGTTCATTGTAATTCCAAAGGTCAATCAGATCATTCTTTACTCAGCAGTAAAATCCAGCCCATTATTCCACTAATCATCATAGCACCTAAGTAATGCAGGTACTTCTACTCATTTTAGAGAGGTTCAGTGTTGCATTCAATTATACTTGCTTAAAATACACAAATCCCCCCACCCCAATAATGCAATGTCTTCTTTTATAAAAAGGTAACACTGAATCACCTTCAAAACAGTAGGGATATTGTGTTTTGTGTCCATTAGTAATCATGGATTCTTCCACAAATTTTACTCTTTATGAGAAAGAGATGACACTAGGTTCTTGAATTATATGCTAGTAAAGTGTAACTTCTAGAAAATTTTTCCCTGTTGGGACGGTTTAGAGCAGGGCTTCTTAAACTTTTTTGTTATGACAGTATTTGTTGGCATTGTGAGACCTGAAGGCATTCACAGTACAAAGTGCGCATGCTTTGTGTTCAGAATCAAGGCTGTAGTGAAGCTGCCATACGCAACATGAGCAAGCACTACCAGAAACACCTCAGGTTCATTACATTTGATTTTGAATTAATTTTTGGTAATTGCATGTTCAGAAACCTTTTACTGTTGCCAAATTTCTGGTGACCCCATATGGGGTCATGACCTACAATTTAAGAAGTGCTGGTTTAGAGCATGACACTTGGATCAGACCAAATCTGCTTTTCCAACAATCAACTTAGCTAACGAAAGAGGGAACTCTCCAAGAGGATGGCCACTTGATGATAAATTTTTTGGCTGTGGTGACCTATTAAATAAAAAGAAACAAAAACAAAATGGTCTTGAGAATGTTGCAGTCCTACTTTTGCAGTGATGGTGGCAGAGTGTCAGAAAGGGGGAAAAGGAATATAAGAATCAGTTTTCAGATCTTTATAAATTTTAACATGGGCAATGGATTTATAAAAGTCAGATCCTTGCCTAATGACCAACAAGTGGACATATTTCTGGGGAAGGTAAATTATATTAGTTTTGACATTTTCACTATAACAACTAGAAGATGGAAATTGTACTTAAATTGAAGAGTGTTTAAAAAAAAGAATTGGTGGAGTTGGTTTTATTATATACTTGATAGTGACAAGAACTATTTAATGGTATATTTGGTCAACTTGGTTTGAAATATGTATAATAAATATTTGTAAAAAAGCCCCCATGAACATGAAAATAACTTCAACTTAAGTACCTAAATTGGTTACAGAGGATTAAAAGGAAGAGAAATTCTACACAGGACTTAGTTACCACCCTTCAAATTAAATTGCTAGCACATAACTAATATAACCAATTCCTGAACTATTTAGATAACAAATAGATATTTAAATAAGTAATGGACTACAGGAATGACATCAACACAAATCATAATAAATTTTGCAAGAGTTTCAATGATACAAATCATCAAAATAAGAAGACCAAAAGACCCTGGAAGGTGCTTTAGTTGAGAAGATTCTGGAAAGATGGTGGAACAGGTCAGAAAACTTCAGGCTGTCCAAATTTCTTCTGCAAAAAAAGACATAACACTGCCCCAGAACAGCATAAATGAACATGGTTGTCCTCTTAAGACAATTTGAGAAGACCTCAGAAAAGGCCTGCCCTCTAGGGGTAGAGGTTCAGCCTGAATGAAATACAAACACTTCCAGGCCAACTCTGTAGAATCACAAACAACAAGCATGGGGGACAGCTCTGTTGAGAGGCAGCTTCAATCTTGGAAACTTTTATCTCCCAGACAGTGTGGGGGTCTGATGTCTGAGTAAGGAAAGATTGAAGGACCTTCCACTGTTGAAGGATGCAAAACACAGCTGTGTTGACCAGATGCATCCCAGGCTGCAGCTCCAGGGAGAAGGAGCTAGCACACAGTTGATGAGTGCAGTAGCAAGGGGTAGAAACCCTGCTGTCTGTGGGCACTTGCAGGACAGTAGAGTCTCTGGTTTCAGTTCGGGGGTGGAGAGGACAACTGTAGTTTGTAGTCACCAGGGGGACAACAGGGAGCAAGCACATTTGTGCGACAGTGGGATTGGGAGCCCTAGTTTAAGATGGGAGAGGAGAGTCCAAGATTGGGTCCCAAAACAGATCCCAGAAAATACCAGTAAGAAGAACCTGAGGCTTTGGGTACCATTCCCCAAACCTAGGGACTACAACTTGATTACAATAATAGCTGCTAAAAACAAAATAAAACAAAAGATAAATAAAAATTAGTAAGCAAAGGAGAAAGAACCAAAACATAGATAGTTACTATGGTGATAGAGAAGATCTGTGTTCATATTCAGAGGAAGATAACTGAGCTAAAAAAGCCACTCTTTTTTCAATGAGAAACATCAAATAGTCCCAAGCACAAAAAGAGTTCTTGGAAGAACTTAAAAAGGACTTTAAAAATCAAATACAAGAGACTGAGGAAAAATTAGAAAAAAATGAGAGCAATCCAAGAAAATTATAAAAAGAAAAGTCAACCAACTTGAAACAGAATCAAAAACTTAAGGAAGAAAATAATTCCTTGAAAACCGGATTTGGACAAGGGAAAGCTAATGATGCTCTAAGGCACCAAGAAATTACAAAACAAAATGAAAAGAATGAAGAAATAGAAAGTGAAATACCTCACCAGAAAAAAAACTGATTTGGAGAACAGATCAAGGAGAAATAATAAAAAAATAGTCAGACTACCTGAAAATTATGATTAAAAAAAGAATCTTGATACAACATTACAAGAAACTATCAAGAAAAATTGCTCTTAAGTTTGTCAACCTGAAAGTTTGATTAAAGGAGGCAAACAGGCAAGGTGATATGTAAATCAATATTGTTTATTCCTTCAAAGCTAGAAGATACATGATCATGGAACCAGAAGGAAACTTCTGACTGCCTGACAAAAGGAATGAGAAGACTTAAATACATTTTATAGCAATCCCAACTCAGGGTCTCTATGTCACACAAATTTATGACCTCCATACATGTTTAACCATATACAAGAAAGGAATTTTCTTAATTGAATAGATGGCAAATAGAATAAGATAAGAGAACTGACAAAGTGTCCATTGAAATGATGACCCTAGATATCTGTGTTTTCTTTACCATTAACATGCCATAACATAGTATATATCCACAAAACATTAAGACATGGAAAAAGTCCCATTTTTCAAGATAGTGTCTTAGGTTAAGGTTCTCATCCCTAGAGGTCATAAACAGAAAGAATGTTCATAAGTCAGCCCCATCTAGCCTTGTTGATATAGGAAGAGATATTTTCTGAAGTTTACTCAGAGAACAAAGAGGCTGTTAGGTCCAGGCTCTTCTTCTGGTGGATTAATTCAGGCTCTGACCCTTACTGAGGTTACTGAATTGATATTAAATGATAACCAATTTCTAGTACAAGAAGGCAAAGCAGAAATAGAAAAAATCTACCTATTACCACCTGAAAGAGATCCCAGGTAGAAAACTTACAGGAACATCATAGCCAAGTTTCAATGCTCCCAGGTTAAGGAGAAAATACTGGAAGAAACAAGAAAAACAATTAAATAACATGGAGCTGTTACAATAAGGATTACACAAGACCTGGCAGCTACTACTACAGCTACTACTAGTAGCAGTAGTACTATTACAATGATTGAAGGACCATAGGTCTTAGAATACTATATACAGAGCAAAAAAGCTGGGGTTACAGCCAAGAGTAAGTAACTTACCCAGCAAAGTTAAGTATGATTCTGAATGAAAAAACCATATACACACACACACACACACACACACACACACACACACCTAATGAACTCAAAGACTTTCAGGTTGTTTTTTTTTTTAAACAAAAACCCAGAATTTAAAGGAAAATTCAACATATAATATCCAGGAGAAATATAAGGTAAACATTAAAGACTAATTATAAGGGATTCAATAAGTTTAAATTATTTACTTTGTATATGTGAAAATATTAGCAGTACTCTTACTACTGTCACCATTATTTGGGCAGTTTGAAATAAAGGCATGGGCTTTATTTCAAGTGAAGAAAAATAGGAAGGAGAAAAATGCACAACAAATAATTGTAGCTTAGAATGTGAATGGGACAAATTTACTCATAAAATGGAAATGGATAGCAGATTAAAAATTTGAACTCAATAATATGTTGTTTTCAGGAAAGATACACACAAAGATAAAAGAAAGGGTAGGAGTAGAATTTGGTATGTAAAAAAAGCAGGAATAGTAATCATGATCTCAGATGAAGTTAAAATTAAAATAGATTAATTAAAAGTAAAAAACAGAGGAACTATACTATTTGTCAGAAATATCATTCAATGTTGTTTTAGATCATTTTAAATACCTAGACAATAGAAAATACCTGACTGTATATCTGCCAAAACAGACACAGGAACTATATGAACATAAATATAAAATACTTTTTATATAAATAAACTCAGACCTAAATAATTGAAGCAATATTTATTGTTCATGGGTAGGTAAAGCCAATACAATTTCTAAAATGACAATTTTATCTAGCTAATCTATTTATTCAATGTCACTCCAATGAAGTTACTAAAAAATTATTTTATTAAGCTAGAAAAAATAAAAATAAAGTTCATTTGGAAGAATAAAAGGTCAGGAACTTCAAAGAAATCAGGGGAAAAAAGATGTAAAGGAAGTAGATTAGCAGTATCAGACCTTAAACTATATTATGAGGTGAGAGCATTGCTGAAGCGTGAAAAAGATAATTTCTATTGGGTTGGAATACTGCGGTGCTGTAGGAAATGAGCTGGTTGATTTAGAAAAACATGGAAGGACTTGGACTTACGAAGAAAGATGCACTGTGTGTATATGTATCTTGAGAGAGTTGAGAAGGTATTAAGTATTGTAGATATCTATGTATATGCATATATGCACACATACACACACCCATATATATCCATGCTTAATTTTAGACTTCTTTGGGGAGGGGGATAAGAGGAAAAAAAGTAAAGTAAAACATGCACAACAGAAAACAAAAGAAAACCAACAAGGAAGCAAAGAAAAGCTGGGCGGCTTTGAAAATGATGTGCGGTATTCATTTCATAGGTTGTGTTGAAATGGAAATTTATTGAATATATTGAATCCTCTCTTTTCATCTGCTGTGTACATGGAAATTTTTTTTTCTTTTTCTTTTCTCATTTTGCATTTAAGTTTAAAATTTAAAAAATTACCCAAAAAGTGCTTTAGTCAGCAAACACTTGCCTTGTCAAGTAGAAATCACAGTCAAAAGCACCTTCAAAAGTGAATTCATTACATTTCTCCTCAAACTCCATGCACTTTCACACTTTCCTATGATGTCAAGGGCATAACCATTCTCCCAACTGTCTCAGACTCATAACCTAAGTGTCACCCTTGACTCCTCACTACCTCTTATCTTCCTATATCCAATCTGTTGCCAAGGACTGTCAATTTTACATTTGTAACATCTCTCAAACATTCCTTCTGATACAGAAACCGCCTTGGAACAGGCCTTAATCTCCTCATTGCCTGCTATTTGGTCTCCCTGTCACAAACCTTTCTACACTTCAGTCCATTCTCCACTTGGCTGTCAAAGTGATATTCCTATAGTGCAGGTGTAACCATGTCAACACCCAAATGAATAAATGTCGATGCCTCCCAGTAACGTCCAGGATCAGATATAAATCCTATTTGTCATTCGAAGAATTGAAGACAAAGAAAGGCAGCCCCTGCATTGAAACAGCTTATAATCTACTGAGCGAAGGCAACATAAAAAAGGAAGGTGAAAAGGGAGGAGATGAGAGGATTACCAGAATATGATATTTTGTGGAATGGAAAACAAGGAGAACCGCTGAAGCAAAGTGGAGAGGTAACTGCAAAGTTCTGACAGAGTGCTGGGCCTGGAGTTATAAAGATATGAGTTCAAATCCAACCTCAGACACTTACTAGCTGTGTGATCCTGGGCAAGTCATGTAACTTCTATTTGCCTTAATCCATTGTTGAAGGAAAGACCAAGCTACTCCAGTGTCCTTGCCAAAAATACCTTTGGGGGCACCTAGTCAGCACAGTGGACACGACTCTGTGCCTGGAGTCAGGAAGACTCACCTTCCTGAGTTCAAATCTGGCCTCAGACACTTCATAGCTGGGTGACCCTGGATAAGTCACTTAACCTCATTTGCCTCAGTTTCCTCATCTGTAAAATGAGCTGGAGAAGGAAATTGCCAACCACTCCAGAAAACCCCAAATAGGTTCACAAAGTTTGATACACTGAAAAATGATTGAACAACAACAACAAGTACGAACTGGGAGGATTTTATTGCTCTACCTTTCAGCCCTCCAATCAGAAGGAGTTGAGATGGTATTAAGTATCAAAAACTGAGTCAAGGTGAAAAGGGATCAGTCTATCTAGGCAGGTGGGTGGCGAGGTGGTGGTGTAGAATTGTGTGGAGCTGCTGATGGAAAACGTAAAAGAAATCCTCATAATACGTTGGAAATGACGCTAAATAGACTAAAGATGTTGAAAAAAGACAGATTAGACCAAATACAAGTAGACAACATCCACGGTGAAGTTCACCAAACTGTGAGGGCATTATAGGATTGATTCAGGAATTACTTGAAGAACAGAAAGATACAAAAGGGGTGAAAAAAATGTATTCAATATCTCCAAAAAAATGACTGAAGGACATGATTGTCTACTTTCCTGCCTACAAAATCATGAGAGTCATCTACATATAAATCAAGGGCATTCTAAATGTAAGTATTAGTAGGGAGCAAGCCCATTTCTGAAAGCACTACTATACAACAGACCATGATCTTCACAACTCTGTAACTAAAAGATGAAGAGGATACAAGATATCATTGTGCTTGCTCTCTGTTGATTATTAAAAAGCGTTTGATTCAGTAGGAAAAAGAAGTCACCTTACAGGTTCTTTTGCAGTAAACTGCCTCCCATCCATTCATCGAAGCTATTCAAGATTCTGTGAAAGATATAACTACCTCTCTTCAATAACTCTATGAACATAAACATTTAGGAGAGGCATAAAAGAAGATGTATACTTGCAAAGGTGTCATCCTTGTGATAGAGGAGACCTCGCACAAGGCTGAAGCTGAAAAGGGATTCCTTGTGGATAGTGAGGTGCTCCTTGTCGCCTGGTCACTGGTTTTATATGATGGCAGGACACCTTTTGATCCTAAATTCTAGTCCATCTGTTAAAGCTTATTTCCTTTTAAATGGATGGCTTGTGTTTTAGCCACTACTCAGTCGAACTCAAAAATTTTTAAATAGCAGCAATCAGGTATTAGGAGTTTCTATTACTTTTTGAGGTAAAGACCATCTGACAGAATACAATTCAATAAGGAAAATGTTCTCCACATGTTCTCCTTTTAACATGAGCTCTTAAAATGAAACTTTCACAGCAATCCTGATCAGAAGACTTGTCAGACACCAAGGTTATACAATTATTAGATATATCTTTTATCCATTCAACAGAATTGGCTCTTTCTTATTATAGCATTCATTCTTTGGTCTAATGGGCCACAAAACTCCACTGACCCCAAAATAAAAGATCTGAGTGTCCCTTTTCCATTTAAAACAATTTTTGACAGTTTTATATGAAAAACTGCTTGAAGACTTGTAATTCTAAAATGACATATTATATCATTAATATGTTTCTCATCTGTTTCTATAGTGTTATAAAGCATGTGCCCCTCAAACCCTTTTTAAAAAATGTTATTTGAACATATTTTTCATCTTTGCAAGATGCAGGTCATCTGTGCCAACAGTGTACCACATGTTAAAATCAGGTATTTTGCCAATGAGACTCAGAGGACAAATCAGAACAGAACTGAGTTTTACTTAAATGCTTAATATCTAAAACTGCCACTAAAAGATAAGAACCAAACAAAAAAAACTAAGAATATTTATCTAAACTAATATAAATGGCAATCTTAACTACAGGGCAATGAGGTCAATTTTTATCACACATTTTAAATGATTCAGGTTCTTTCTAGAGTTTTGGTAATAGGAGAGACACTTTGAGCAGAACTTTAAATCATTTAGGGGCTTGGATGAAATCAAGCTGACAAACTAAATTTTAATAATAGGCAAGTTATGCTGTTTAGCAGGAGTAATCATCTAAGCCAGAGGTTCCTAAACATATTTGATCTACTGTCCCATTTTCAAAAAAAAAAAATTACTCAGTACCCCCCAGGAAATTGACTTTCTTTAACCCTTTACTGGTTTGGGCTTTTTTAAAAAATTTGTGCCATTTTAAAAATATATAATTTTAAAAAATGACGTATCTTAAACTTAATGACATTGTAAATCTGTAGGATTTTCCTGCATTGAAATTTTGATAACGCCATATTGCATCATGTAACTGTATAGAATCATATTGTAAACAAATCATTACATGCACATATCCCTGTCAATGCATGCTGCACTTCTCAACAATGTGCCACACACTTGCCGGCTAACACCTGCCTGCCAACACCTGCTTGTCAAGACCTGTCAGCAGACTTGACCAGTGACTGGTTATAATTTGCATTTTGTGTATTTATTTGGAAAATAATGTAATCACTATGACTTCAACTCTGTTACACAACAGATGAAACATATACAAATAGTTTTTCAAAATTTTTTTATCTTCAATTCTTTCCTTATACTTCCATGCTCTCTTATGTTTATCCAATGCCACTCAACTGCAGCTAAGGCTAAAACCCCCCACCCCCCCATCATTCCAGTGCCCTCTAGGGAGTGGTGATACCACTCACTTTGAGAACCTATGATCTAAACAATGTCTGTAGACAGCTTCTGCCCCTTCCAAAGAAGGCAATCACGATCTCTCCAGCTAAAATTGCTTCCTTACCTAGCAGTTCCCAAAGAGGTACAGCTAGAGGTGACTTTGGCTATCTATAAAAATAAGTAACCTTGTATTTCTTCCAAAAATGAAAACACAGCTTAATCTTTGCCTTTTAAATATTCAGGTTGCAAAATCCTCTAAATGAGACATTCTAGAATATCATTCAAAATAATTTCAGGTAGTAGCGATTTTCTCACAAATATAAGGAGACAAACATTCATTATCAATAGTACTATGTGCTCTGCAATGGCTTGGAGTAATATTTAAGGTGTTGAATTTTGTCTAAAAAGTCATTCATCGTTTGAGTAAGGTTATTTTAGAGATTAATAATAAGATTAAATTCAAATTGGCTACATAATTACATTGGAAACAGTAAACTGGAAAGCATTCTGGCAGAAATTAGACTTTGGCCAACACCTTACAACATATTTCACAACACATTCTAAATAGATATGTGACCTTAATATTAAAAATCCCACTATAAAAATTACAAGAGGAACAGGTCATACACCCCTCATAGATATGGAAACAAGATGTATTCTTAACCAAACAAGAGAGAAAGAGGCAATTATCAAAGGTAAAACAGACAAACTTTGGTTTCCTGAAACTGAAAAGCTTCTGCACAGATAAAAATAATGCAACTGGGATAACAAAGGAATGACTGAATGAGAAAAAAAATCCTCATATCCAAATTTTTCTTACAAGGGTTTTCAACCCAAGTCACATAAACTATTATCTCTACCTGTCTATCTATCATTAACTCATAGCAATTACTTAACAGTTAAGTGGTCAAAAAGCTATGAACAAACATTTCTCAAAAGAAAAATTGCAAAGTATTCACAACTACATGAAAGAATGTTCTAAATCACTAATACCAAGAGAAATGCAAATCAAAACAACCCTGAGTTTTTACCTCACACTCTAAAAATTGGCAAAAATGAGCAAAACGCTAACAGGTAATGCCTAAAGAGTTGAAGAGTGATAGACACAAAAATTCATTGTTGGTGGAGCTGAGAAATGGAGCAATCATTCTGAAAAGCAATTTGGAATAATGCAAATAAAATGACCAAAACATCCACAGCCTTTAAACCAGACTCCACTGTTGGGCTTATACCCTAAGGAAGCCTGAGATAAGAAGGAAGTGCCCACATACTCTGAAATATTTATAGCAGCATGTTTCACAATAGCTAAGAACTGCAAACCAAGTAGATGCCTATCCACTGGGGAATGGCTAAACAAATTCTGATATATGAACATAATAGCATATTAGTGTGATGGAAGAAGAGACGGTTGTGGATGAATACAGAGAAAAATTGAAAAGTCCTACGAATGAATGCAGAATAAAAAAGCAGAGCCAAGAAAGTAATACATACAATAAACACAACAATGTGAATGGAAAGCATAACAACTACATGGTAGGAATCAAAAGTAAATAGAATGAAATTATTAAGATCCAGCAGAATTTGAATGAAGAAATATGGAAGAGACCCACACCCCACTACTTTCTGGGGGTGGGAGGATCACAGGTAGGGCAAGGTTTTTTCAATGTACAAGTCAGTTGCACGGCTTTCATTATCTTTCTAAAAAAAAAATTACTTTTTAAATGGGATGACACTTTGGGGGGAGGAAGGTCAAAGAATCATGTGATAACTATGAAGAAGTAACAAAAAGACTATATCAATAAAAATTATTTTTAAAAAAAGATTTGTTTAAAAAATGGTTTGGATTTAAATTCTTCTTCAGCCAGTCGCTAGCTTGTGATTTTGTACAACTTCCTGGGCTTCAGATTCCTCATCTACAAACTGAGACTTTTGGACTAGATGATCTTTAAGAATAATTTCAACCTTAAATCTTTTGATCCTAAGAAACACTAAGTAATTTTCCATAAAGGAACCTAATAGTTTTATAGAGTTCAAATCCTAAAAATTTGGGAAATTCGCATGATTCTATGAATTTGATTATAAGTCCAATATTCACATTAGATACATAATGATACATGTCAGATGTATCTATGCTAACTAAAAAAAATTCTAGTCCATTCCAGAGACACCAAAAACAAAAAAATCAAACACAACTTCTTGTGCTTTAAAAAAAACACAGGAAAAACAAAACCAAGTGTCTGGAATAATTTTCAAAATATCTGAAAGGTAAACCGACAATTTCATTCATTTTACCTAGTACAGACATTGAGCTTGGTGAAAATGAACAAAACACGCATACATATTAATACACATGAAAATTTTTAAGTATGATATGGAAAAAATAAATCAAGAATGTCATAAATAGGCCTCAGATTTAATGAATTCAATCAAGGAAAATAATACGTTTTCAAGGTCTGAAGTAAAATGAATAATGAGATAGGTTCACTGGGAGGGAGGGAAGTTCATTAATTACTCCAACAGATGACCAAAGAAACATCTAAAAATTTGTTCTTTCTTCACATATTCATGAGTATTTTGAGCTACCCAGCTAGCTGGGTCCCGAGCAGGCAGCTCAGTTTACTCACAGGGTGTGTTCCTCCATTTTCAAAGAGGACCATGACATCGAAGGAATGATAATGACTTGCACTTGACTTTGTTTTGAGTGAGGGAGGGCTGTGCAAGGTCACCAACCCCACTTTCTCCTCCTGAGTCATCTAGATCCAGTGACCAGATATTCATCAGGATGACTGGAGACGACCCAGGGTGCACTGGGAGACCTTGTCCTTCTAGACTAAGACCTTTTCAGGTACTCACTTAAAGTGGGGTGATGTCCATTCAGTGAAAAGGCCTTTTTAAGAAGTAGTCAGGGGGAACGGCCTCTTTAAATAGAAATAACTAAATAAACAAATCAAGCTGAGAGGGGCCTCAGGACCCTCAGGGCTGTTGTTTCAAAGACAAACAGTTACTATGGACATTCACTCTAAGCCAGGAGGTCCAAAAAACAGCCAGTGAGTGGAGCTTGGGCAGGGACCTGTTGTTGTTCAATCTATGGGCTTCAGAGTGCCCTGGGTATAAGGTTTTAGGAAAGACAGGAAGGAAGGAAGGAAGGAAGGAAGGAAGGAAGGAAGGAAAGAAGGAAGGAAGGAAGGAAGGAAGGAAGGAAGGAAGGAAGGAAGGAAGGAAGGAAGGAAGGGAGGAAGGGAGGAAGGGAGGAAGGGAGGAAGGGAGGAAGGGAGGAAGGGAGGAAGGGAGGGAGGGAGGGAGGAACCTCAACCTCTCCTTCTCCCCTTCCTTCTCTCCAAAAGAAGGTAAATTGATGGCCAGCTGCCCAGTTAACTTGAGGTTTACTTGCAAGATTTCCCTTCCTCCTTCCCTCCCTCCCTCCCTCCCTTCCTTTTTCTTATACCCAGTGCACTCTGAAGCCCATAGATTGAACAACAACAGGTCCCTGCCCAAGCTCCACTCACTGGCTGTTTTTTGGACCCTCCTGGCTTACAGTGAATGTCAACAGTAACTGTTTTCTTTGAAACAATAACCCTGAGGGTCCTGAGGCCCCTCCCAGCTTGATTTGTTTATTCATATTCTTTTCTATTTAAAGAGGGCCATTCCCCTGACTACTTCTTAAAGAGGCCTATTCACTGAATGGACATCACCCCACTTTAAGTGAGTACCTGAAAAGGTCTTAGTCTACAAGGCCCAGGTCTCCCAGTGCACCCTGGGTCATCTCCAGTCATCCCAATGAATATCTGGTCACTGGATCCAGATGGCTCTGGAGGAGAAGTGAGGCTGGTAACCTGCACAGCCCTCCCTCACTCACAACAAAGTCAAGGGCAAGTCATGTCATCATTTCTCTGACGGCGTGGTCTTCTTCAAAAACGAAGGACAAACACAACAACACAAAGAGTATTTTAATCAAATTCTTTATCTTACTTCATAGTTTCTGTCTTTATACTAAAAATCCTCCTCCCTTTTTCCACAGTTGCTTATGAGCGATGACAAACAGCTCCCTCAAAGTCTGGATACCTACCAAAAGCTGCGACTTTGATGATCATGGCTTCGATGTCAGACGATATCATTTCTCTAAGCAAATCTTCCTGGTTTCGACGCCAAAGATAAGCTAAAGGCTGAAGATCAAGTCTTCTACATCTGTTTTTTAAGGGAAAAAAGGATTAAATTAAAATGTTGTACATATAACTGTACACGAACTTGATTTTCAATAAAATGAATTTCTCAAGAATTGAGACTTTTAGAGCACAAATGCTACATATAATGACGCTTCAATAGAACATAAACAAATTTTATTCTTAGGACTATACACTAAATTGTAGACAAATTGAAACCTCTGGACAAATTATAATCATTTTTAGCAAGTTTCTAAGTACAGAAAGCTAAGCACAAGAAATGCTAGTAGTTAAGGACTATTAGTAAAACTATTAAACTTTCTAAGCAGCACTATTTGTAAGGTCAGCAAGACTCAGGACAAGGACAAACCATTTTTGGTGCCTCCAATTGTGCTCTAAATGTTTCATGTGTAAATGTCCTGTTTTTTCAAAGACACATAAATTTCCTGAATGCATTAATGACATATTATTTATTCATGGTTGTTTTAGCCCCTTCAAATTTCTGCACACAGTAAATAGTTGATATCTAACTGAATTAAAGAAAAAGATACCTATTTTCACACGGTAAAAATATAATGACTGTTGCTTAACTATGTTTTAATGAATGTTTAAGAATAGACAGCCCTGAAACAAGTTGTATCATTTTCATCTTTAACATTGTATTCATCATCCCTTACATTTGGATAATGCTAAATGTTTCATAAAATTTTTTCTAGACATTGTATAAAATCTTACCACCTCCTAGAAAGTAAGCAGGGCAGATAGACAGCATGCCAGTTTTACAGATGAGGAACCTGTGCCTCAAAGAAATTAAGTGGCAAATCAACAATTAAATAACTATGAAGTGGCAAAGTTGGGACTAGTGGTCAGATCTTCTGCATGTTAATTAGGTGCTCCTTGCATTTCAATACTGACTTTTTATTTCCATTGCCTGGACCAATTTAGTAGAATGGTTCTGATGATACAGAGACATGGTCATGTTGAAAAAAAATAATTGAACTGACTTTCTGGCATCCTGTGAACCAAAAATTTTGTTGGTGTGGTGAATTTTTAAAATATTTATGGCTTAGGATGCGGCCAAGAGATTTTTTTTTTAACCTGAAACCCTTTTAGCATAGAAGGTTATCCACCAAGTGATGAAATACAAAGAAATATGAGAATTTTATCAGCCTCTCTCAAAGTACAAAGGTTGTTAAATGAATATATTTGAAATACTTCAGCATACCTATCATTCATTATGAACGGGTTTTCTAAGACTTCTACACACAACAAAAAATGTTTAAATAACATTCAAAGTATTTGTGATTTCACTGTATGCATACTTCCTCTCCTGATACAGCTCATAATCCTACTACACCTAGTCTTAAATAGTTGTTATGATAAAAACCCTTGATCATTTTGTGGCAAAACTTCTGATTATATATCTCTTTGAACTTAGTTAAAATGGTCTTCCACTTATATTCTGTATCCCCGTCGAGTTGATTATGCTCCCATATCAAAACCTGTGAGTATTCTTGGCCCTCTTTTAAGGGCCAAGTTAAACCAATCTCTGCTTCCCTTCATTTTTTTCATGTTTTTATATAGTTCTATTTGAATAATCCAATAATGTGTTAACAAGCCCCTTCATCTTTCCTGCCATTTTCCCTAATGCACAATCATCTTTCTTTTTTCTTACCTTTCACCTGTGGCTCCAAGAAGCTGTAGCATGTGCAGCAGCTACACCCTAGTAAAACCATCTTGGCAGATAGGCTAAACCAAGCTGAGGGTAACTGCCTCAAAGACATCTATGAGTTAGGGGGATGTCTATCTTAAGCACATGAAGACTTTCCCTCCCGGAACGGGTGAATAAGAACAATCTGCTCCAATGGCCAAGAAGAGGGCTGAAGCAGGTGCCATAGAGGGCTAAGAGTTTGGTCAGACACCAAAGATGCCAAAGTCATTCACCATATCTTGGGCCACTGCTGTTTGTCTTGACAATGGATACCAATGACCCTGGAAGAGAGAATGAGGCTGACAACTCTGTGCAATTCTCCCTCACTTAAATCCAGTTCACAGACAAGCTGAGACTTGTCATTGGTGATGTCCTGATTTATTGATCATGATAACCATGATGTCAATGGTCCTCTTTGAAAATGAAGGTTGAACAACATCTTCAAAAAATGACAGAAACTATTTATGTCTTCTCTCCACTGATGATCCCTATAATGCCTTGTGATATTAAGATTGTGAATTTTTTTAACCTTTTCCCCCTCCCTTAAAATATAAAAAGCTAACCTTTACTTATAAATTAACCTTTGATTGTCCACTTGTATTTACCATTTCATTTTTCTCAACCCCCTTATTTATATTAAAATGTTCTGTTTCAATTCTGGGTTTTTCATCAGGAATGTCTGACAGTTCTCTACTCACTGAAGAACCTTGTTTATCTTCTTATAGGCTTATACTCAGCCTTGCCAGGTAAGTTATTCTTGATTGCAAACCATTATCACCTGTCTTATGCAGTATCTCATTCCATGTTCTTCATTTTTTTAATATTATATACTAAATTTATATACTAAATTTGGTGTAATCTTGACTATGGTTCTGTGCTATTTGAATTCTTTCCTTCTGGTTGCTCACAGCAGCTTTTCTTTTGTCTTGAGGTACTAAATTTAGGGAGTTTTCATTTTGGAGATTGGGGAGAAAATAGGTGGATTCTTACTATTTTCACATTACCCTCAGGTTATGGGCAATTTTCTTCAATAATTTAATAAAATATGAAATCCAGTTTTCTTTTGTTTCTGTCATTGATTAAAGATAATCTATGATTCCTAAGTTATCTCTTTTACAAAAATGTTTATTTTTGGTTCCAAATTCTCTTCTTCTCACTGGTCCCTCCAACAACCTACTGAGAAAACAAGCAATATGCCACCCAATACACACGGAGTCAGGAAAAACATATTTCCATGTTAGCGACGTTGCAAAAAAAAACCCAAAAGACCCAAGAAACATAAAGTGAAAAAAAATGTTTCATCGGTTCTGTCTCTAGAGGTGGGCAGAACTTCTCATGTGTCCTTCGGAACTGTTGTGGTTCATTATTGTGACTACAGTTCCTAAGTCTTTCACAGCTGAGTATCATCACGATGTTGTTGTTACCCTGTACCGTGTTCTCCTGGTTTGGCTCCTTTCACTTTACATGAGATCACATAAGTCTTTCCAAGCTTTTCTGGAAACATTCTGCTCCTCATTTCTTATAGCACAGTAATATTCCATTGCAATAATATACCATAACTTGTTCAGCCACTACCCAGGTGATGGGAGTCTCCTCAAATTTCAAATCATTGCCATCACAGTGTTATCTCTTCTCAATCTGTTTTCCAGGTGAGTAATTTATCTCTTCTCAATCTGTTTTCCAGGTGAGTAATTTTTTATATGAAATATATGAATTTTTCTTGATTTTTTTTCCACTTTTGACTATATTTTAAGAATTCTTTTTATCTCTTGGAATCATTAATTTTCCTTTGGTCCATTCAGATTTTTAGGCAGTTTATTACTATGCTAAGGTTTTATAACTCCTCAGTTAAGCTATCAATCCTTTTTCCAAGTCTATAGTTCTTATTTCTTTTATAATATCTTTTTTTTAAACTTCTGCATCATTTCTTTGATAAATTCTAATTATTCTTTTGGTCAAGATGGGTTTGGGTTTTTTTGGGAGGGGGATACCACATGGAGCTGCTGACTGAAGGAGATTTTGAATTATTTTCTTCTGAATTTGTATCATCATCATTGGCATCATAAAAGTCTGTTTATTGTCTGATGGATTACCAAACCAAATGGAGAACTCTTCTTTTGCTCTTTAGGTCACACTCTCCTTTTCCTCAGGTCAGGGTTTCAACTTGCGCTTTTTCCTTCCCAACAGACATCAGTTCTTCTCTCCTCTGATCTCCAATGGCTCTCTCTGCTGCAAGTCTCTCCCTACTTCAGCCCGTTGTTCTGAGGCCTATGACATCACTCCCCAATGTGTACACATCCATGTACATGTACACATACACAGAGGACTCCTAGTGTTGTGAATTCATTTTTATTCTCTCCCTCAAACTTCAGTTTCAAATCAACACCTGCCTATGGACACGTCCAAAACAAAACTCAGTCTTTCTCACCTTATTTACTGCATTTATTATATCAATCACATTTTGAACTAAGCTAAAAAGTTCTTAAACATTATTGTCTTGTCCACTGATCTGAAGGTTGTCATTCTGAGAACTGCTGACAGTGCCTCAACAACTTCATGATTTAAAACCAAACACAAGTTACTGACAGGGAGTGACTTCCCAATTTTAAATCATGGTTAATCATTTAGGGCACATGAAAGGTAGATTCTGTTTTGGCCATGTCGAAATGTTTATCCCATTCTGTACATCTAATCTACAAAAGCCTTTCTTAAGAAGGAAATTGCCATTTGTTAAGCACCTACTCTTTGCCAGGTACTGCGTGAAGCATTTTACAAATATGATCTCAGTTGATCCCCACAAATCTAGTGGGTAAATACTATTGTTATCATACCATTTTATAGATGAGTAAACTGAGACAAACCAAGGTTAAGTGATTGTCCAGGATGAAGCAGCCAGAAAATGTCTAAGGCTTAATTTGAACTCCAGTCTTTCTGACTCTGGGCTGGCTATGTGGCATAGCTAGGTAGATAGCTTGCCTGCTCTGAGTTCAGATCTGCCTCAGACACTTACTAGCTGTGTGACCCTGGGCAAGTCACTTCATCTTATTTGCTTCAGTTTCCTCATCTGTAAAACAAGCTGAAGATGAAAATGGTAAACTACTCCAAACCCCAATGGGGTCACAAAGAGTCAAACACAACTGAAACTGAACAACAACTTTCTGACTCCTCAAGATAATTTTTAAAGCAGTAGTCTAGGTCATAGATAAGTTTAAAATAAAGAGTAATTTCAACAATATGGCAATTGTCTAAATAAACATAAAACAGTGAGATAAAAATTAAAATAATCACTTTTATACTATGCTTTTAAATAGTTTGTAATTTCCATTCAGAATACAGCCTCTACACTCTAATTAAATGTTTTAAGTGCTCTTTAAATTTTTTAACTTTATAGAATAAAACAAAGATTTCCATAACACAATACAATAAAAACACGACTGCACATGAAACCACAAATTCACTATGTACAACGTGCTATTCCTCTTAAATACACAACAAAGTTACCATGTAAATTTCCTCCCTCCCCTTTTATTTTTCTTCTCTCTCCCATAGAACAATGCTCTTTGCAGGTGATCTGCATTCCCAAATGCTTGGCTAGAGCCTACCTTAGTAACTGACAAATGTTCCTGCAAGTTTCATAGTTTACCAACTTTCTGAACAACATTTTTGATGGCCAGGCATATTCATCATTATGGAAATTTGTTTAGTAATCTCTAAACAATTGACAAAGATTTGGAAAGAAGAGAGATGACATTTCTATGCTTAATTCTTTCTGTACATGACTATGTATTCCAAATAAACTAGCTGGATCAAAGTCTATTCTGTAGAATGAATGTTAAAATATTCTAATTTCCTTTAAATATTTCATCCTTAAAAATTCTATATAGAAAGGGTACATATACATATGTAAGTACAAGCATATATATTTTAATAAAAATACTCAGTAATCTTTCCTATGGTTTTTTGCTCATGTAACAAAATTTCTAAAAGAAAAACTCATTGCAATTCACATGTGTCCATTTTTAATTCTCAGTTTACTCTTTACCAAAACAAGCACTGGCAATTCCTTTTCTAATCACTAAATAACAGTGGGATCTTCATGTTCTTTATATATGAATATGCATAATGTTGTTAGAAAAATGAGATATATTTTCCTAAAGTAGTTGTAGTAATTTACACAATGCTAAGAGAAACAGCATCATCTAATGGACAGAGAGCTGGTCTTAGAATTAGGAAGACCTGAGTTCAAGTCCTGACTCTCCTCTACACTGGCTGCGTGACCCTGTGCAAGTCCTCAAAGCCTCCCAGTGTCTCAGACAACCCTAATGCTACAAGTTAATGAAGAGTCACAGATCTGCACTGGTGAAGTGAGTTTGTAAACCCAAAATTCCCAGTACAAATGAAATCCCAGAACAAGAATAAGAGAAACAAGAAATTTCACACTTCAATTTACCAAGAGCTTTCCTCACAATAAGCCTTCTAGGCAGGTCATCGAAGTATTAATGGGAGTGTTGTACAGATGAGGAAGCTGAGATCTACAAAGGTTCACCTAGGTTCTCACATATAATAAGCAGCAGAAATCCCTATCTGGGCCTTCTACTCACAAAGCAGGGCCATTTCCAAACCAGAGTGGTTCCCAATTGAAAAGAGAAATACCTTGGTCAATCGTTTGGTTTAACTGACACAATCTGCTATCACAGGAGTATTGGTCTTCAAGTCAGCAAGATTTGTATTCAAATACCATTCCTCCACCTAACAGCATGTGACCTTGGACAGATCACTCAATCTCTTTTTCCTTATCTGCAAAATGGAACTAGGAATACTTGAACTACCTGTTAGACAGGCGTATTTTACAAGGATTAAATTAGAAAATACAAAGTGCGCTCTGTAAAATTAAAGTACTCTGTTATAGGACTACGTCTCAAGTATACCCCAAATGAGCCTAACCTCCCTACATACTTAACACGTCTGTTCACATGATGTCAAAAATGGGACTTTACTTTTTCCACCAAAACAAAAAAATTACTAAAACAATTGAATTTATCAGTTATTTTGCAAAGTATAGACTTTCAACATGCTCTAGAACTATGATCAGTTAACATGAAGGCCTAAATATTCCTCCTCTCTACCCCTAAATTTGACAAACTGATAAATAAGAAGGTAATGTGTGTGCATGTGCATGTGTGTGCGTGTGCATGTATGTGTGTGTGTGTGTGTGTGTGTGTGTGTGTGTGTATCTCCTTTAAAATACTGGCTATTCCACATCCCCCCAACTCCCATGATCACTTGATATTGTGACAGGGAATGATGTATTAAACAGGTATCAACACACATAATTAATTGAATGAGAAATTTTAAAAAATACTTAAAATTTTCTATCTTGCATTATTTTATTACACAAAATTCATCTTTCTTAAGAGGTTACTTAGGTTGCTTTTGATGAATGATTCATAGGCAAAAAAATACAGCGTTACTTTGGTTTCTTACCAGAATTGCTATATAAATCTAAAGCCTAAAAGCATGAGAAATAAAACATTTATTTAATGAATTGACACAAATACAAATTTTCTTTGGTTCATGTAAGTCCTCAAAATATATACTTTAAGCTGATCTATCAAATTATAGTTTTCTTACACATTTTCCACTCGAACTCGTTGATAGTCAGAAAGAATGGCCCCAACAGATACACCATCTATGTTTTCTTTTTCCTGAAAAAAAAATTATATTAAAGATAAATTATTATATAGTCCTGAACAACAATCTAGGAAATAGAAAAATATTACGTTTCTTGGAGGAAATCAAATGTAGACATAATAAAATATTTATATAAGGCAATGGAAAAAAAATTTAATGTTTCAATGGCAAGTAAAAAGAGTCCATTTTGCACAGAAAACACATAGAATAAAGAGACACATGAAAAAGGCTCTCATAATTTAAATATTCACTGATGCGTCACAGAAATTATTAGTAGCATTCTATTTTAAGAAAATATTGTCTTAAATTAATAACTTCTGTTTTTAAATAAAGCATCAACTTGGGTGGATAAAGAAATATGATGAGCACTATTTGTCTGAATTTTATAAAAGAATTTTTATAATAGGAAGGATTTTTTTTAGATTTGAGAAGAAGAAATGAGAAAGATAACATCATGGATAACAAATTATGACAGATAGTAAGTGATGAGTTATTGTCAATAGAGCTACAATTGAATATATATCTTGGACGATTCCATGGGGACCAGAACTTACATATTCAATATATTTGATAACAGCCTGAAGTAGAATGTAAATTCAGCAATGATCAAAGTTGCAGATGATACAAAACTAGAAGTGATTTTTTTAAGGTAAAGGAAAATCAATCAAATAAACAGATGGATACGGACAACTTGGGAATCTGGCAGGATTAGTCTGAGATGAGATTTAATGTAAAGAACTGTAGAAAAGAATAATATGCAAGCCAGAAATAAAGTAGGGCATATTATGTAGAAAACAGTTATGAAGAAAGTGACTCGGGAGTAATAATGGATAACAAACTGAATAAGAATTCACTCTACAAAACTAGCTCCCAGTCACCCCCAAAAAGCTAATTCTTTCCTGAGGATATGCTTATAGAAAAAAATTACTTCAGAATAAATGATATAATTAATACTCTGGCCCATCCAAATATGGGAACCTGATATTGATTTCATTAATACAAAAATAAAAATAATAACTGGCACAAAATAAATGCATTAAAAATGAAATAGCCATGAGTCTCCTACAAGACTTGAAGAAATTAAAGCAGGCAATCAGATATACAACAGGAATTTCTGATGTCAAAAGTGTTACAGTCATTTTAAAGATTATTTCCAAAAGGGTAGAAAAATGTCTGTCTAAACCACACTGGGATAAGTAAATAACTACTTCTAGCACATTAGTTGTAAGAAAAGAGCTGTGATTTTGATCTTTCTTTTGTCTCCATTTGTGCTGCATAAAAATGATGGTAATACAAGAGGTTAACAACTATCTAGTTAAAATGTAAAATACAGCATATAGTGTATTGAGCAGGGAATAAGACTAAAAGGGCAAAGTTTAGCTAATGTAAATGAATGTGCTTAGTTAACTAATGGGACTTTACAGATATAGCTAATAGTGGAAGTAGCGATACAACAATATTATTATCACTACTTTAATACAACAGAGAAATAGAAAACATAATTGATTCTTAAAATACATTCTCTAGAAAACAAAGAAACAAATTATAAGTCATAGATGATTTTTTTCTAATCTAAACTTATCTACTGTAAAGTGAAAGCAAATGCCCTAATTTTGAGAAGACAAATATTAAATTATAGTTTAAATTATTCTGTTAAAATGCATATCATTTGTGGAGAGTAGAAAGCCAGTAAAGTACTTCACAAAGGAAAATAAATGGGTTGAGATGCCAGATAAGGTAATAAAATTCTTATCTGTCCATAATATTACATATCCCTTTGCTTCCCATCCTCCCAACTTGTTACACCACACAACTTTTAACAAATTTAAGACTTTAGTGGATCAGTTAGTTATCTTACCAAGTAGGCTACTCTCTCTAACAGGGCAGAAAACTTCTTCATGTCTTCTCATTCCTTGTTATTCTAATCCCCACCCCCACCCCTGAAATCCTTTATAGAAGCTCTAACTAATACATTGGCAGCCTTCCTCTAGGACAAGCATTCTTAACCTTGGTCATACGTTATGGACCCCTTTGGCAGTCTAGTTGAACTGACTGACCCCTTCCTAGAATAATGTTTTTGAGTGCATATAATAAAATGCACAAGAGTACAAGGCAATGATATTGAAATAGTTATCACAACATCTTTAAAAACAAATATATGATCCTCAGATTAAGAATCCTTGCTCTAGAGTATTTACTTTTCTGTGGGTACTAGCATTGTACTTAACTCATCCAGCTGTCACATATCAACTCTTCTACATAACCTGTCTACTCCTTTTCTGATCATATATTTGGCAGAAGATACCTTCTATTCCAACTTCTGTGCCAAATTCATCTACCTGAATGTCAGTCTTAATTCCTCATAAAATATTTGGGACTGAAAAGTTAGAGTCTAAATGTAATTCGGTTATCCTAGTCTGAAGGAGCAGGACCAAATATCATTTAAAAAACTAGTAAGTTAGGGATTCTCTTCTATGAGTTTGAGTAGTTTAAAATTGGAAATATTTGATCAATTTCTCCTATTCTTTTCAATTCCTGCTTTTGACAACAAATTCTTCTCTAAATGAGTGGTTTTCTGGTATTTTAACATTCACACTGAAGAAGAAAAAAGGAGAAAGCCTGTTGGGACTGGAAGCTCAATTCCGTGTGGACGGTCTCGGGCGGGTAAAAGTGGGACTTCTAAATCTTAGAGTCTTACGAGGCCCTCCATGAACAGTGGGGGTTCGAGAAGGTCAGACTGAGCTAGCTCGGCTAGCTCGGGTATTTCCGCCTCTCCCCCGGAGATACCTGATGGGTGGAGTCTCCCTGCCCTCGAGGTCGTCCCGGATTGGAGCACACCTAGTTACCTAACAGCATGGTATTGAGATGCAAACTGTGTGGCTGAAGATTAAGTAGGATTGAGGAAGCCAGAAAGCTCTCTCTTAGCACGTGTGGAGCCAAAGAGGATAGTAGGGCTCCGCTTCTCCTCTTTCCTCTCTTCCCTCCCCCTCTCTCCCCGCTTGTACTTCTACTTCCAATCCCTTAAGCTTAGCCTCCTTAGGAAATCTCCCCCTCTTCCTCCTAAGGAAGACCCCCCTGCATTTGTAACCCGGACCCTGAAATAAAGCTCAACCCCTGTTTGACTCTGGAACGTCCTTTCTCTCATATGTTTATCCGGTTTGGCCAACCGAAGACCTGGGACAGGTAAGAAAGACTCGGGTAGCCCAATACAGGCCTCTAGGCTTGGCAAAAGCCCATGACCACGACATACTGATGAGATTAAAGGATATTTTTCATTGGTAGAATATGGAATGGATGAAAAAGATAATGCTAATATCCTTCAAACCTGCGTCCAGATTGGGATGGAGGTGTAGCATCTCCCTAAAATATAGTTTCTTATATTTACTCTTCTATGTAAGTGCCAGTCCTTTATCATAAAGTACATCTGAGGAATGCTCCCTCCTTTTCTCCAGGAAGGAGGGAAGGAAAAAAGTGTTTTCTATTATCTCTGCTTCCGGAGCTATACTTCGGAATCTTGAAGACAGTTATGATCCGAGGAGTAGAAGACAAAAAGATTGAAATGCTCCCTTATCTACTTAAGGTTGACTAACAAGGGAGATATGAAGAATCTCATCTATAAGGCATAGTGCTATGGGGCCAGGTTGACATTTATTTAGGTTTAATTAGAAAAGAAGGATTTTTTTGGCTAGGTGAAGGTATTACAGGAAAAGAAAGCTAGAAGCAATAAAACTATAAAGACATATAGGACAGTAGCCAATTAATGTGGTCCTGAGTCTTTTCAGGGAGTTCTTCCTTTAAATTGCCTTTTCAATGCCAAGAGGATAGTCTCAAGGCGTTCTCTTAAGCGAGAATCACAGGCCTCTGATGGAAGTTCTTTAAACTTTTTCCCTTAGGATTCTACATATGCTAAGTCATAGTCTATAAAGGAGGGCCAAGGAATAAACTTCTAATGCAGAAAAGCCTACCCAAGGAAAGGAGACATTAATTATTAATAAAAGTATGTGTACATTTTTCTAGCAAGAAATACCAATTCATTTCCATTTCCCAGAAGAAGGATAGCTCTTGCAGTTACAAAATATTAGGAAGCAAATATGTCCTTAAAAAAGAAATCCAAAGAAAGGACATGGAAGTGACAAACTAGACATTACAAGATAAATCTTGGCAGTGATAGTTTAAGGTACCTATGAGAACCTGAAAATCTGGGTTTTTTTTAGTCTTTTATTGTCCTCCTCATCATTTCATGCATAAATGTTCTGGCAGTGATATGACTTACATGGATCTCATGTCAATATCCATCTTGATTTTCCTATCAATGATCTCTATTTTGCAAGGCAATAAATCATAATCTTTAATAATCTGCAATAATATTTTGTAAATTAATTTATGCCCAGAATCACTACTGCCTTAGCTGCCTTGTCTCTCTGCCTGGCAAAATAATCAAATGTTTGATGGCTGAGGTACTGATGCGGCCAGGGATACATTGTGTTCAATCCATGGGCTTCAGAGCACATGGGGTCTAAGGTTTTAGGGGAGGTGTGGTGATTACCACCCAACACTTCACTGTGGCTTTGAGATGACCACGAATTCTTGATAATTATGTCAGTAAAATGAATGTAAACTTTGGTGGTTTCCATGAAATGGTAAAGGCTTTGAATAAGATCCTTTTGAAAGATTATGTTTACTATGGGATAAATGGCCTAGTTAAGTGTGAAGAGACACAACATTAGTAGATTGACCACCTGGTAATAAGGTCTTTGATCATGGTAACCCTTGAAACAAACAAAATTACAAAATGGCCCTCATTTTTGTCCTGCTCGTGTCTGCTTTGGCAATGATATTGGCAAGACTTGGGGAAAATGACAAAAGGTAATAAAGAGTCAAGTGTCTGTAATAGTAATAGCAATCTTTCTCATTAATTAATAGGCCCATATGATCTGCTTAAATCACCTGGAAGCCTAAGTCACATGTGGTGGAAGAAGCTTGCTAAAGAGGCTGTTATGCTGTTATGGAAGGGTGGAGCAGAACCTGGAGGAAGTGAGTGAGTGGGGTGAGGTCAGAAGGGATAGAAGGCAGGCTAACTGACACAGCCTGACAGGTGATAGTGAGAAGTCCCTGGCTGAGGGAGGGTAGGTTTGAGAATGGCTTTGCTCCCTACAGTGATCATGTTTATTAACTTCTTAGTCACCATGACGGATTTTGCTTTCTGGTTCTAGGTTTGTCTTTCTGCTGTTTAAATAAATGCTTTTCTTCTGCCTTCTATCTGGAGAGTCTTTTATACTACCAGTGCTATTGCCTTGGTGATACATTTGGCATCATGAACATAATGGCAAGGTATAAAATCTCTATTTGGAGGTGGAAATGATTTAGAGGGAGACATTAATATTCAAGAATGGAAGGATTTACCATATTCCTCGCTAGCAAAGGAATGGGCTAAAAGCATTGGACCCTGTGAAAACTGGGATGTGAGGTTGCCAGAGGGGGTACCTGGAGATTTGGAAAGGCATCTGCAAGGAACACCAATAAGACCAGGGAAGGAGTTGGCAGAGGTAAGTAGGAGAGGCTGGATTTTACTAATGGCTTAGTGTAGAAACACTATGTAGAAAAAGAGATGAGATGCTTAAGGAAAAAGTGCTGATGGAAAAAGAGTTAGCGAATTTGGATGAGAATTCTCATCCTTCAGGTTCTATTTTACCAGAGCAGTCTGGGGGGGGGGGGGGTCTTAGGAGGAAGGAAAGGCTGTTCATTTAGCTCAGAAGAAGCTGAAGGCTAACAAAAGAAATGCACATCTGACCTTTGTATAGACCTAGTCTAGTTGTCACAGTGACAACAGAAGTGAAATAATTTTAGAGGGAGTCGTTTCTCAGTCAGAAGCATACCCAACAGTGAGGTGGAAACAGGAAAACCAAGGAGGTAACTCAGCATTTAGGGAAATAACTGAGAATTTTAATCAGCAGGAGGTTACAGAAATTTTGAGTAAATTCACCCAAAGAATGGGAGAATTGTTAATATCTTGGATGGTGACAATCAGTGATGATGGAGCTGGAGGAATAGCTATAGATCCTGTCGTCTGCCTGAAATTTATAGGTATTAGAATCCTTTCGTACAGCAAACTTTTAGAGATTACAATATGCAAGAAGGTAACAATGTAACTAATCTGTTAGCTTTGGTTGCAGAAGGCTGCAGTAGGCAGTACCCTACTGAATCTATGTGGCCTAGGGGACTTCACTTAGGGACTGTATAAGAAAGCTAAAGGAGAAGGTAATGAAGATCGCCACAATGATCGGAAATGCAGATGCATACTATGACGCTCTCTTTGGAGTTTACCATAATAGTGAAGACGGCTCTTCCTACTTACAAGCATATGCTCTTGACTCTAATAACTGGGGAAATAGAACACTCTCTTTCAGAGGTGCTGGACAAGATTTCACAGTCAGGTGACTTAGGAGACTGGGGAAAAGACAAAATTGCTAGAGAGAAGAGTAAATAGCCAGCAGATTCAAAATTAAAAAAAAACTGACAAGGAGAGAATTGTTTACTGCTTTATTGAGATCAGGGGTAAATTTCAGAAGCATAGATGGTATTCCAACTAATGAACTACACAGAATGTACCAAGAAAAGGGACTTAATACAAGACGAAATAGAGAACTGTCCCTACAGATCCTACTGAACCCTTGTATCCAAGTTTGTTGCACCTTCAGGGAGACTAGGAAGTTGGCCAAACCCCAGCTCAGATTAAGATTAGCAGCTTGAAGAATACATTATTGGCTAGACTGATAGATTCTAATTATCAAGGAGAAATTATTGTAACATTCCAAACTTTAGGTGATGGACCCATACAGTTTTGTAAAAATGATAGAATAGTTCAAGTGCTTATTATTCCTTGTGAAACAAGACCACTTGTGAAAACTTACCCTCCTTCTGAAATAACTAACAGAGGAACTCAAAGATTGGGTTCTACTGACAGAATAAAATTGGGAGCTAAAATATGAGTAAAATGGAAGCCAAATGGCATTCCAAAGGCTGCAGAAATTACAGCACATGGGAAAGATAATACTGTAACTGTTGTTTATTCACGAGAGGATGATTACCAAATTGTACCTTTAACTCAAATATTCTACCATGAATGAGGCTGTGATAGAGGGTTTATGGACTCCAGAACCACAGCTGACCCTATATCTACCCTGCTTCTGGTTATTGTTTCCTTGGGTTTTTTTTTATTTGTTTGGTTTTTTTTTTGGGGGGGGGGGGGTTTGTTTGTTTGTTGGCTTTTCATCTGTTAAACTTGTTTACTAGATTTATTTCCTATAGGCTTAGTACCCTCCATCTGCAGACGCCTGATTACTTAAGCCAGATGTCATCTCCTATCCATGATGGTGATATGTCATCTCTGAACCTGAAGCTGACCAAACTCCAGATGCCAGCTAAAGAACTGATCTCTCAAATGGGAACTCTTGGGGCTAGGAGAGCTCCACGTCCAATCTCAGCAGGAAGTAGTTGTGGAAGAAGAGACCCTTACCCCTTACCCCAAGATTTTGGGCCCCATTTGTTGAGGGAGAATGATGGGGTGCTTGTAATATCAGTTGCCCCACCAACCTATGTAATGAATATGAAAGATTTTGGGGCCTGATGTAACAGTAATTTAAATGGAAAGATCTTTCTCATTAATTAATAGACCCATATGATCTGTTTAAATCACCTGGAAGCCTAAGTCAGGAGGAACTTGCTGAAGAGACAAAACAGGAAGGGTAGAGTGGAATTGGGAGGAAGTGAATGAGTGGGGTCAGATTAGAGGGGATAGAACGCAGGCCAAGTGACACAGGCCAACTAAAACAGAGTGACAGCTGACAGTGAGAAGGCTCTGACTGAGGGAGTGGAGGTTTGTGAATGATCTTGCCTCCTGCTGTGATCATGGTTATTAACTTCTCAGTCACCAAGACAGAGTTTGCTTTCTGGTTCTGGGATTTGGCTTTCTGGTATTTAAATAAATGTTTTTCTTCTGCCTTCTATACGGAGAGTCTTTTATACTTGGCAATTGAGAACTACGCTGGTGTATTCATAGTCACCACCAGTGCTGTGAATATCGTCTTGGCAATACAGAGTTCTTACACCATTCTAGTAAACAATTGATTGAAAGGACAGTATGGTACCCTAAACATAAGATCCTTATCCAACAAAGAACTGAAACCAGTCAGTACTGATATTCTTGATATAAATGAAACAAGAATACATAAAGAAGTATTGCTAAATAGGAGATAATGCAGAAAATTTGATCAAGCGTTTATAATAACTATTACTCATGGAATACTTGGCCATTTCACCTTGTAATGTTTATAATAAGCATGTACAATATGTTTCAGACAACAAAAAGGCAAAGAAATCCTACCAAATTAATTTATACATTAATACTCAATGGCTTCATCACAATATCTCAAAATATGCAAGGAAATATGATTCAAGACTAAGGAATAAAGGATGGAAGTGACTTACTGACTATGTAGAAACTGAGTGTCAACATATCATGAATAGTTTTTCATACTTTACAATAGATGCCTCCATTTTGTCTTCTCCCCCTCCTTTCTTAACCCCTTATAATCGACCTTCTGTTCCTACCTCTCCATGTAAACTACTCTCTCCGAAGTTACCACGGATCTCTTAGTTGCCAAATTCAACAACCTTTTTTCAGTCCTCATTGTCCTGAACTTCTCTGCAGTCTTTGACACTGTTGACCGTCCTCCTCTCCTACTTGACACTCTCTTGCTTCTAGTTTTTTTGGGGTAACACTCTTCTGGTTTTCCTCCTACCTATCTTAACTGTTCCTTCTGTTTCTTTTGCTGGATCCTTTTAAAGATCATACCCTCTAATAGTAGATGTTTTTAGGGTTCTGTCCTCTTCTTTTCTCTCCCTATCTTACTTTATTTAGTGATCTCATCAGCTCCCAGAATTTTGATTACTACCTTTGACAATTCTTAAATCTACCTATCCTGCCCCAGACTCTCTATAGATGTCCAGTCTTGCACCTCCAACCATCTTCCAGACATCTCAAACTGAATGTCTGGTAGACATAATGACTTAAATTCAATTATGTCCAAAACTGAATTCATTATCTTTCCACTTAAATTCTCTCTCCCCTTCCCCTAGCTACCTTCCCTATTATTAAAAAGGGTAACACTATTCTCTCAGTTCCTCAGGCTCTCAACCTAAAAGCCATCCTGGATTCTTTAGTCTCTCTCACTGTCCTATATTCAATCTGTTTCCAAGTTGGTTTTTCCTTTGCAACGTCTCTCAAACATGCCTCCTTTTCTTCACTGACATTGCTACTACTCTAGTGCAGATTCTCATTACCCCATACCTGGATTACTGCAATAGCCTGCTGGTAGCTCTGCCTGCCTCAGATTTCTCCCCTCTCCAATCTAGCCTCCATTCAGCCACTAAAGTGATTTTTCTTAAAAAGGAAGTCTGCCATCCCCTCCTCAGTAAACTCCAGTGGCTTCCTATTGCCTCCAGGACCAAATGTTCAGTTTAGCATTCAAAGACCTTCATAAACCTAGCCCCTCTTACCTTCCTAGTCTTCTTAAACTTTACTCTCCCACCCATAAAAGAAAACACTCCATCTCTTACCATTGGGCATTTTCTCTGGCTGTCTTCCATACTTGGAATGTTGTCCTTCTGCTTTGACTACTAAAATCCTATAGTTTAGCATAAATTATACAAAGGAGAGATTTCTATATTTTTCTAACATATAAAGCTACAATAATTTACTATATGGGACATTAATATCAAAATTTGATACCATCCTAGTGAGAAAATATACCAATAAGTAATTATTTTGTAACTTCATACCATCCTAGTGAGAAAATAGAGTAATAAGTAATTATTTTGTTAGTAGACATACTTTTAGAGTATAATTATCCTGAATCAACAGCATTTAAATATGGATATATGATTAATCTGATCATTCCCTTATTATAAAAACCTCTCAGAAAATGTAAACAAAATTAATGATTTCTGAGGGCCTATAAAGTCTGTTTTTCTTATCATATTGAAAATAACTAATCAAGATAGAGTACTAATTAAAAATAAATCTTGCCAAAGTTCAAATAAAATTAATATTAGTGGCATTTCTTAATAATGACTAAGTCTTGGATCACTATTACAATTATAACATATAAACTTATCACTTTTAAAAAGTACATCAAATCTATCAAGTAAAATGAAATTTTTTCAACAAACAAGACATTTATTGATATCCTATTAGCAAGGTATAGAATATTCCACCCAATTCAATTACACTAACATTTTTAAGCACGTACTATGTCCACGGCACAAAGTGGAATGAAAGAGAATGAACTAAAAAAGAAATTTTAAAAAAGGAAGATTGCCCCTTCACTTCCTCTGATTCCTACTACAGAAAGATAGTGTGTATGTAAATATGTATACAACATGTGAATCAATACAAGATATTTCAATCCATCTAATCTCTACATATGATCCCATGATCCTATGACATTTTTTATTTTTGGCAAGACACAACGGAAAGAGTATTGAATTTGTCCTCAGAATTCATGGATTTGCATCTTGACGCTGCTCCTTAATGCTTACGCGACATTTGGCCACAGCCCACCCATCTCTCAAGGAGCTTACCATACTATAAAAAGAACTACAGATGAAAGCAGAATACATTAAATTCCAAGATAAAAACCAATGTGTTATGGAGAGGTTCCAGTGAGGATGAAAAGACAGTTACCTAAAGAAAGCAGCATGGTTGCATAAGTCTGCTGCGACAAAGAAAAGAGGTGTACAAGATGGTGGTATGGATAGATGGTGCATCTGGAAAAGATCTTGAGGTTTTAGAGGACAGCAAACTCATTATGCCCAACAGTATGATATGAACAAAAGAACTACTGGGATCTTAAGTTTCATTAAGGAAGACATGATATCCAGGCCTTGGGAAGTGATAGTAGCATAAATTATTTCTATGAATACCAGATAAGGAGGTGTCTTTAAGCATCTGAGTTTTTGTGAGTTAGTCTCTTGTACTTTTCCTCTTTTTTGTGTAACAGGCTCCTCAGTCTCCATTGTTGGTTTATCACTCATATCATGCCCTAACTGTGGGTGCTCTCCATAACCTCCAATAGGTTTAATTATGATTTCTATGTACATGTCTTCCAAATCTATATGTCCATCAATAGTGTCCCTCCTGAGCTTCAGTTCCAAACCACCAAGAGTCTCCTGGACCTTTCAAACTGTATAATCTGGAGATTCTCTAACACGATGTCCAAAACAGAATTCATTATCTTCTACCTCAAACTTGCCCCTCTCCAACATCATTTTTTACAGTTTCCTAGATGTGCAATATAAACGTTATCCTTGACACCTAACTCTCAGTCATCCTACATATCTAATCAATTTCCACATCTTTCTGTTCTTGTCTCTACATCTCTCACATCAGACTCTTCCGTATTCATACAGCTACTACCTTATTTCAGGCCCCCATTATCTCTTATTTAGATTTTTGCAATGGTGACCTAACTGATCTCCCTGTCTCAAGACTCCCCACTGCAATCCATCTTTCACACAGTTGCCAAAGGGATTTTTCCTGAAAAGCACATCTAACCACATCTCCATGAATCCAATCCATGCTTATTGCCTCTAGGATAAAATATAAACGCTTCTATTTAGTTTTTAAAGCCCTTCAGAATCGGCCCTCAACCTATTATTCCAGTCTCATTATACACTGCTGCAATGCTAATAACATTAAAGACCTTCCACACCCACTAATGAGTCTGCCCATTAAGAGGAGTTTGCTTAAGATAAATTTGTAGGAAGGCCCACACCTTTTGGTAATGAGGCACTGGTTCTCAAGGGTTGTGATGTCCTCTGGTTCTGAAAAGTATATATGTACCCTGAGGTGAGGTTTTGTTTTATGGCTTACTCATTGGAAGTGTTTGTTTGGCCAGACGAATGTGAGCAGCCTCAAAAGAACCCTTTACCCCCTTTGAAAACCCAGATGCTGGTGCTTCTCTCTCTGGTAACTATGTATGCATGGTCACACACTTGTCAGTCTATTGATCAGTGATGTATGTATTGCTTATGGTCAGGTAGCTAGAAGTCCTGTCTGTTGATGCTGATTCCTCTGTATTTTCTCAGAAGTTCAGGGTGAGGCCTTCTCCCCACAACCCCCGTAACGAAGTAAACGATACATATGCTTGATTAAAGTGCTTGTTGACCCCTCAAAAGTTGCTTTCCTTTTAGAAAAGTAGATCTAAGAACCGGTGACATCAGGCCGTCTTGGATGTGTCAGGGCACTTGCTGCTACGATCGCTCCTCTTCTATACTCTGTGATCACACCAAACTGGCCTTCTCACAACTGCTCACACTGGACACTATCTCTCATCTTTCTGTCTATGTGGTGGTCACTTCCCCTACCTGGCATCAGCTACCTCCTCACCACTGCCTGACAGAATCTATCTCTTCCTTCAATATGCAGCTTAATTACCATATTCTATAAGCCTCTCCTGATGTTCCAGTTGTTAGTGTCCTCTGTCTGTAACTATCTGTACTTATTTGCAACATATAATAATTTTGAATATACTTAGATAGGTATAGGTTGCCTTTTCTAAAACTGTAAGTTCTTTAAGAGTAGAGATTATTTTGTTCTTTGTATTTGTGTACACAAAACACCACAGTGCATGGAAGGAAAGAAGCTTTTATTAAGTACCTATTGTGTCAGGTACTGTGCTAATAAGTGCTTTACAAATATATGAGAAATATTTGCACTTCCATTTGCACGGTATCACATATCTTATTTGATCCTCACAACAACCCTAGAAAATAAATGTTACTATTAGCCCCAATTTGATAGTTGAGGAAAGTGAGGCAGACAGATGTTAAAAAATTGTGTTCAGTTCAAGAAATTTTATTATCCAGGGATACAGACAAGCCGGAGGGCATTGAAAGGAAGGCAAACAAGATAGTTAAGGGTCTCAAGATCATGTTAATTATTTTGGTTTAAAGTCAGGAGAAAAAAAGGTTTGGGGAAAATGGGAACTATTTAAATATCTGAAGGAATATCATGTGGAAGATATAGTCTGTTTGACCTCAGATGACAGCTTAATATAAGAAGCATGGGTTTAAGATACAAAGAAGCTGGTTTAAACTTTATTTAAAAAAAAAAATAAGTGCTGCCTCTAACTGATACTGGCTATGTGAACCAGGCCAAATCTCTCAGTGCCCCACACAACAATCTGAGACTCTAGATTGCTGATAAATTGCTGGGTAAGGAGGATTTCTTCACCACGAATCTTCTACACCAGCAAAATACAAATGATTCTTGGTTTTAATCCTAGCTCCTTTGACCTCTGGAATGTCATATTCCAAGACCTTCAATCCCTTAGCGTAGAAGCTGCTAAATCCTGTGTTATCCTGATTGTGTTTCCGCAATACTTGAATTTTTTCTGGCTGCTTGTAATATTTTCTCCTTGACCTGGGAACTCTGGAATTTGGCTACAACATTCCTAGGAAATTTCCTTTGGGATCTCTTTCTGGAAGTGATTGGTGAATTCTTTCCATTTCTATTTCACCTTCTGGTTCTAGAATATCAGGGTAGTTTTCCTTGATAATTTCTTGTAAGATAATGTCTAGGCTCTTTTTTTGATCATAGTTTTCAAGTAGACCAGTAATTTTTAAATTATCTCTCCTAGATCTATTTTCTAGGTCAGTTGTTTTTCCAATGAGATATTTCACATTGCTTTCTATTTTTTTTTCATTCTCTTGATTTTGTTTTGTAATTTCTTGGTTTCTCATAAAGTCATTAGCTTCCATCTGCTCCATTCTAATTTTTAAAGAACTATTTTCTTCAGTGAGCTTTAGAACCTCCTTTTCCATTTGACTAATTCTGCTTTTTAAAGCATTCTTTTCTTCACTGGCTTTTTGGACCTCTTTAACCACTTGGGTTAGTCTACTTTTAAAGATGTTATTTTCTTCAGCATTTTTTTGGATCTCCTTTAGCAAGCTGTTGACTCACTTTTCATGATTTTCCTGCATTGCTCTCATTTTTCTTCCCAATTTTTCCTCCACCTCTCTTACTTGATTTTCAAAATCCTTTTTGAGCTCTTCCATGGCCTGAGACCACTGCATATTTATTTTGGAGGTTCTGGATGGAGAAGCCTTGACTTTGATGTCTTCCTCTGATGGTATGCTTTGTTCTTCCTCATCTGAAAGAATGGAAGAAAATACCTGTTCACCAAGAAAGTAACTTTCTATAGTCTTATTATTTTCTCCTTTTTGGAACACTTTTCCAGCCACTTACTTGAATTCTGAGTCCTTTGTCAAGAGGGGGGTATACTCTAGGGATCTGTAAGTTCTCAGTTCCTCCAAGGTGGCACAATCAAGGGAGAGTTTACCCTTGTCTTGGCCTGCACTCTGGTCTGGGAACAACCACAAGCACTCTTTTCTGCCCAGGAGCTGTGAGTAGAATTGCCTCTCCACCATCACCACCAGCTCCACCATGCCAGTGTTGCTCCTCACCCCAGGACAGCGACTCAGGGTTGCAATCTAGATCAGTCGCTTGGTTCCCCCAGGGCCACTCCAAAAGTGGATGCTGCCTCAGTGACTGCCGCTGCCCTGGGACTGGGCTTGGGCTGGACCCATGCCCCCTCTTACCCACATGAAAGAGCTTTCTTCTGACCTTTGAAGCTGTCTTTGGCATTTGTGAGTTGAGAAATCTGGGGACCACAGCTGCTACCCGGGATTCTGCATCCTGAAGACTGCTCCAGTCCTGTCTGTGTGGTGCTGTGCAGCCAAGGCTGGGCCTCACTCCACTCTGAGCCTAGTGCGATAGACCTTTCCGATCATCCTTCCAGACTGTCTTGGGCTGGAAATGTCTTTCACTCTGTCGTTTTGTGGCTTCTGCTGCTCTAGAATTTGTTTAGAGCCATTTTTTGCAGGTATTTTATGGGCTATGAGGGGAGAGCTAGAGCAGGTCCATCTTTCTATTCCTCCATCTTGGCTCTGCCTCCCCATCGACTTGAGGATATTCTGAATCAATGGACGACGGTGAGGAAGAGCAGAAGAAGGACCTCGTGCATTTTCAGTCTGGCTACATTTTTGTTTTGTCCTATTTTGTTGTGTCTCTTCCTTTTTACTCCCCTAATTCTCCCCATGTCAGAAGGACTGAAGAGTTATTTATATGCTACAAGGTCCTCTAGCACAGGGCTTCTTAAACTTTTTCCACTTGCACCCCCTTAACTGCTTCTTAAACTGTGGGTGAAGATCCCATATGGGGGTCTTCCTGGTCTAGCCAAGAAGCAGCCTATGCCATATGGCTGTGCCTCTCAGACTCAGTGGGTTTCAGAAACCAGGCAAGTTGGCTACACATGGAGGCATGACTGACCAGACATCATTTCCAAATGGAAACAAGGATAGCCACATCCAGAGAAACTAAATGCCTCTGTTTTAGGGTATAGTAAACTTATTTTATTAAATGTTCCATGAACGACTCATTAATGCCTAATTTCATCCCAATATGAAACTTGACCTAAGAGGCCTTAGAGTCATACCTATAACAGGGCCTATAAATATAGCTGGGATCATACTCATGGAATTTCCATGTAGTAACCACATAGCCAATAATTTGAGGAGAGCTTTTAAGTAACCCTGTCCCAGAAGTCTGGACAAGAAGAAGACCAAGGCAATGGAAGAAATAGGAGTCAAATGGTACAGAGCCCTGGTAGAAACTAACTGATCAGAAGAGATGAAGTTTTCAAGCCAAGCAGGTCAAAAGAGAAAGGATGCGGAAGATATTTGACATGAAGAAGGAAATAGCAGTTAGATTCATAAAGAAGGAAAAAAGTGAATAAGTTAGAAAATGAAACAACAAAATGAATGGAAAGTGATGGAAAGCAAGCTGAAAACCTCCAAAGCCAAAGAAAACAATACAAATGCCATGGGTGCCTGAAAAATTCCATTACAATAAAAAACGGGAATAGTTCAAAAGAGAAATTTTTAAAAAGCAATCATAGTTGCAAGAAAAAAGAAATAAGAATGGAAAATGGGGCTGAAATTAAGGGCAGAAATTAGACTTTTGAAAAAAAAAAGAAATAAAAAAATAGGAAAACAATTAAGAAAGCTGAAAGAAAACTACACCAAAATAGAGAAAAGGCAGAATAGTAAATCTGTAAATAAAAAATACAGATGTAGAAGGAAATATGGCAATCAAAAAATTAAGCAGCAACAGAGAAGCATATAAGTTCTTACAGAAGTCAAAGTGACTAACATGGACAACAGGGTGTGCAACAAAACTGAGAACTTAAAATAGGATTTCTACATTTCTTAAAATGTAAATTATTCATGTTAACAAAAGCAAGAAACAAAAAAAATTTAAAACTCAATCTCATAAAAAGAAATCAATTAAGCTATAAATGAATGAAGATAAAATAACCCCTGATTCAGGAAGAATAATATTAATTCTATAAAATATGTAAAGGACAATTTAATTCTTGTCATAAAAATCATTCTGTTTTGAGAAAGGCGGGAGAAGATGAGGACTTCTGGTAAAGATGGCATTAACAAAGATCCTAGAGAGTTATGACTACTTAGAAAGTAATAAAGTTAAAATGAACAAACAATGATACATAAAACCAAAATGGTTATAAGCTCTTCTATCGAGTCTAGTATTACACAAAAAAATTGCAAGAACTTTTGAGAATCTCTGAGGGGATACCAGTCAAGGGTGTCACAAACCACAAAGCACAAGTAGGCTGTTGTAAGTACACAGCTGGAGAAAGGACCAATACAGCACTCTGGCAGTACAGAGTTCAGGCAGCCTGGAAGCACTGCATAAGACAGGACTCATATAGCACTTAGCAGCACAGACGAAAGTTGCTCACACTGGAGCCACAGCATGGCAAAACAACAGCTATATTTCAAAAGACCTGCTCCCAGCAAAATCGATAACGTCAGGACTGGTGAGGACAGAAGAAAGGGATAAAGTGACCTTTCAGTTCAGAGGAAGGAAAAAAAAAGACAGACAAAAGATCTAGGTCAAAATCAGAGTCAAAGCACCTGGAGACGGAGCCATAAACCAAGAACCTTTGGTGATAGCAGATTTTAGTTATTGATACTGCATCCAAAATTACAGGTGAAGCGGAATCCAAACTAAAGAGGAAACAAGACCAAGTCAGGACCACCCCATTCAAGAATCAGAGGATCTGAGAGAACCCAAAAGGTTCAGCACTATGAATCTCAATTACCCAAGAGGGAGTGAACAGGCAAAGGCCAAAACAGATAACCAAGTAACTGAGGGCCACTGCACCGAAAATGCAGAAGGCAATAGAGGCTAAACTAAAATGAATCCTCAACGAGGGAACTTAAGTTTGAGCAAGGAGGAAATAATGAAAACATCAAACAGTACAAAAAATTATTGGAAATCTAAAGATTCTCCCCAAAGTAGAAAGTTAACTCCATAACAACTATGAGAGACTACAATGAAAAAGTAAAACTTTCCACAAGAACTGGAGAAACAAAAGAAATGAAGCAAGAAATAAACATGAAATAAAAACTCTAAAGGAAGGAATTGGAAAGAGAAAAAACATCTTAAACTGTATTATCCAAGTGATGGATGCTCTGAAAACAAGAATGGGCCAAAAAGAACCACCTACGTAGTACCCACTTACTGGGAAATGGTTAAACAAAATATAGTATGTAAATGCAAAGAAATATTATTGCATTGTAAAAAATGATTTAAAAAATGGCTTCAGAGAAACCTCGCAAACCCTATGTAAGTGACATAGAGTGAAGTGAGTGGAACCAGGACAATTTATAACATGACACCAACACTATAAAGAAAAACCACTTTGAAATACTTGAAAATCAATGTCATGACAAACCACTGTTCCAAGGACTAAAGATGAATCATACAAGATAAAAAGGTAACAGACTCCGATGCAGAATTCCTGTCAATTGAGGGAATTGATCTGCTTCATTACGCACATTTGTTGTGAGGCTGTGGTTTATTTTTATTCAGTTGAGTGGAGGAAAAATAAATGCCTGATCAGTGAGAAAATTTAACAAACATTTTTTAGAAAGCACACTTCCACCCGCTCACACTCTCTGAATCCCTTTCTGCTTGTATAAAAACGTGTTCCTCATACCTAAGTGCTCTTTCCCTGACTTCCAGACTCCTTATTTGTGCTGGCTCCACCAATGTCCCACCAACATCTCCCTCCACTGTGTTCTCTGGAATGATGCTCAATAATTAACAAACTTGCTTTTATCTTAAACCTTTTTCTTTATCACTCTTTCCATCTTCTGACACTCATTAAGACCTGGCTCTCTCTTGATGTCACTATAACCTGACAGTTAAAGTTGACAAGACAAATTAAAGATAAAATGTCCCTTTTACAGATAAAACTGGAGTTTACTATTTCTAGAAAAGAAAAACCATTAAGCCTAAATTTATCAATAACATTCTTCTATTTTAAAAATGTCTAGTATCTAGCATTATTCTGTTAATGAAATTCAGTCTTTTGAGGAAAAAAATTATTTTCCGAATTTAAGATGTATTTCAGTGAAAGCCACTGTGACATTCCTAATATGAATCATTCATTCAGGACATACACTTGCATTATAACTCTGAGTAGAAATATTTGGACTTCTGGCAACATTTCCTATTATTCAATAAGACTCATTTATGAAAGCTGATGATGTTCTAGGGACTCAGTAATCATGCAAAAAAATTTACATGACTATTAAAAGCACTGGATTTCTTTTTCCTTAAACCTCTCAGCTCTTTGTGTTGGTAGTATCATGCACATCTGAACTCAAAGTACATACTTACATTACTTCTATTACTTAATCTGCAACTTCAACGACTGAAAATTAGAGTTTTAAAGGTGCCGCGTTGAGGAGTTCAATTCAAAGATCTGATTTTTGTTTATTTAAAAGGGTTCTGTTTCACCAATGTTAAAGAATTTTTAAATGGGAAAAGATCACCATCTGGAGTTCTCTGATTAAACAGTGAGCTCATGACACAGAGTGTTAGGTCACTGATGAACAACATTATTATCACACTTTGTGGGCTGTTTTCAATTAAGTAGAGAAAAAGTTGCTACAGATTATAACTAAATTACAAAAGACTGCAATTTTTGCCAATTATTTTCATTTCAAAGTAATTCTGTATGCTTTCTACTTCAGAGACTTCACCTGCGTTGCAACAATAAGATGAATTCATCAGAAACAGAGTTTAGATGTTATAGATTGTTATAGATGTTACAGAATTAAACAAAAGTCAAGAACTACAGTATTTTTATCTTTAGTCTCCCAAGAATATTCTTCCTTGCTAATAGGTTGACATTTTGTAGACTTCTAGAGAGCCCCTTTTCAAAAATAAAACATATAACTAAACAGCACAAATCTTGTCAGCTAAATAAAGCAACATTCAAGAAGTATTCATCTCTAAGCAGCTGGTTTGACAGCAGCTTTCTAATTTGTTTAGAAGTGTTTCCAGAACACATTTTCCAAATTCCTATGGAAACTTCCTTTTCCATTTTCTTAAAAGAACATTTTAAAATGCAATATGTCTGCATCTTTAACACAGTAAGTAGGTTTATAATCCTAAAAACTACACTTCAACAAGTAACATCTATATGTCAGAATATATGTATTTGAGATCAAGGTACTATTTTATTAATATCAATGATCAAATATTAATAATATTTGAATTTAAATGACATCTTTTTCCACAAAATTCAGTTCCTTAGCATAGCCGGTGTTTTATGCTGGGTGACAGAAAAGTCCCTTCCCAATTTTCTAATCTTCAAGTGCGGTCTTTCTACAGGATTTCAAACTGTTGACTGAAGTGATCTCCTTTCTGAGTTTTTTATTCCATTTTTAGTCCTTTCGTCTCCCTACATTCTGTCCTTCAAAGATCTTAAACACTTTCCGGGCTTCAAGGATCACGACCAGGAAAACCATTCCCAAATCTACATATCCATGAGAATACTGGTTGTTCTCCCACCTACCCCATTACCATTTATATACTTTTACTCATTCTATTCCTTCTGGATGCATTTTTCTGGGTATGATCATACCCATTTTGAAAGTTTAGCTCAAAGGTCATTTCCTCTGATCCAGGAAGAACAGATTATTTCTTCCTCCGCACTCCAGTAACACCCCTTTGTTGTGGCACTTACTTGGTCTAATAATTATATGTGCTCCCATCTTCTATTTTTAAAAAAATATATGAAGTGAATACCATGCACAAAGCATTACACTAGGCAGTGAGAATACCCAAACAAAAATTAAAGTCCCTACTATCAAGTTACACAGGAGCTTACATTCAGGTAAGTAAATGTAAAGCGAATACAAAATAACACAAAATAATTTCATTAACAACTAATAACTATAATATTCAATTTTCTATATCCTAGTGGAATAATATATATGGGCTAGTCATTTCCTGTGATTTTGTTTTATTACAACTGTTGTTTCACAAAATTAAATTTCAGAATGCCTTGGTATATTTTACAATTTTGAGATTTTTTTTAAAAATGAAAATTTAGTCAAAAAAGAGCAAAAGTCAAACACTCAACTAGGTCAGCCTTATTGGCGTATGAGTTTCTTTTTAAAAAATATATATCTTCAAGTTCAGTGAATTCAGACATTGTCATTTAGAAGAGGTAAGAATTCAGAATATGCCCCTCTAAAGAAATAAGGTCCCTTATTCTTATTCAGCATAGAACAAATTTGGAAAGTGTTAGTAGAAGTACTTTGGCTCATAATACCTGATAAGAACACTTGCAGAAGCAATGTCTAAGTGTGCCAAGATTTCAAATGGTAGTGGATGTTTTAGGACCTTAAACTCATCCTCGGAGGAAATATAAAAGTTGGTATATCTTCAAGATTTTTATCTTCCCAAATCCCATCTCAAAATATACTTAATTAGTAAGTGTTAAGTACCTAACTCACAAGGCAAGAGTTGGATCATTATTATAACATTTCTGTAAGGTAAAAGGAGAGAAAGTACCATAGTTACAACATCAATGATACATAAGCTGAAGCAAAAGCAAAAGAAGGGACTTCTACATCTTTACACAGCAAATCAGGGGCAAAGCCATAAACAAGAACCAAGTCTCGTAATTTTGCTGTTCAATGTTCTTCCCAACAAACCAAATAAATCCTTCATTCTTATTCAAAAATATAAGTGAAAAAAAATCCACAAAATTAAAAAACATACTCAAATATGTCCGGGCATTCCCTTCAACAATACAGATTGTAACCTATCTGTGATTGCCCAATCTAGGTGACTTTTATTCAAGTCTTCCCACATATTGATCATTGGAGTTCCACCCCAAACATCAGGGGTCTGCCTAATTTTCTCCTAATATGGCAAAGATACCAGCAGAACACAGATTTTTCTTTTAATTACTCCTCACTCTTGTCACATAAACCAGCTCATCTTAAGCTTTGTTCCAATGTTTCTTTGCTGATGTCTTTTAATCCAATTACGTTTTGTAACTATTTTGTTACAATGTGTGGTTGCCTGCTCACACCCAGCGTGAGTCTCTCTGTTGTTTTCTGCAGGATACTCATCTTTATTTCTTCCAAGTATGCAAATTTCTCTGACTCACACAGAGGACAATATCAGCAGAATACAATCCTATGACCTCTTCATTTAGTAATATGTAAAAGTGGAAGGGGCTTTAAATTATCTCGTCCATGCTTCTCATTTTTTTCAAATTAATAAAAGCAAATACTACTTACTTATGCAAGATCTCACAGGCGTCTCTTTTTTAAGGGAGAATTTTGGAATCGTCAAAAAAACCACTATTTCCAAAAAGAAATACAGCTCCCTCTCTTCTTCCTGCTCAATTCTGGGCTTGAGTTACTATCCATTTGTGGTGTCTGTCCAAGCTATAATGATGTCAGTTATAAAGGTTGTCCATCTAATTGGACAGTCTTGACAACAAGAATTCTTCATATATTTGGTTTTTCACATGTAAATGGTTAATTCTAGTTCTCTGGGTGATTAAGGATCTCTTTCAAGGAGTCTCTGCAGTGTTCCTCAGATTGGTGAAACCAGTACATTAGCATTCATAAACAGGAGCATGTAGAGAACCTTCCCACCGTAGGAAAAGTCTTTCACTTAGAATCTGAGATCTCTACCATGACAATAATTATCACCTTTAGACAGCATATATGGCCTTGTTTTATGGCTTGTCAGATAATAATAATAATCAGAGAACTGTACAATGATTATCTCTATTGATAAGAGAATAAGATGAACTATCTTTTAAAGAATCTTTTATAATTTTAATATACACATGTAAGATACCCTATCAGAAGTAAGCAGTTTTGCTCTAGCAGATATATTGTTGTTTTATAGTCAACAAACAATAAGCATAGTGAGACTGTAACCTTTATAGTTTCCTGTCAATTGTGTCATGGCAAAAATACAGTCCACTGGGGAATAACCTAATATCCCCATTGAAGATGCCCTAAATAGGTATGAAAATTATTCTCATAAAAATTTTAGGTAACTTCTCACTTAGACACATGGTAAAGGATCATGGAAAAGCCTAGCTCTACTATACGAACTCTAACAAAGAGCTGAAGATGAACTCAAACAAATGATAAATTATAAAGAAGTGAAAGAAAGCTCCATCATTTAATGTAGAAGAACAGAAAAAGTGAGAGGGATGCTGGTAGAAAGGTAATACTAAGTACAACTGTGACAGTACAAGTAAACACAGAAACTTGTAGAGAAAGGTAGAAGAGTCAGGCTAGGGAAACCCACAAGAACTCCAGCAATCAGCCCTGAAGCCATCAGATGCCTCAAGGGAGAAGGAAAGAACTTAAGGAAAAGTTCTGTAGCAGCCAGTGAGACCTGTGCAAATTCCAATAACTGAGTCAGAAACCAGCAGACATAGACAGGAGGGGGATCAATAAAAACCTCCACAAAGGGATGTTTTCTCCCTTTCTTTGGCAAACTCTATCCCACTTCCAAATTTAGCACAGTGTCTAGCATAAAGTAGGCACTTCATAAATGCTATCCATCTAAGCAAATCTGAATTAATACTCAATCAGAGGCATTAGCCAAGTGTGAACAATATACCTAGGTTTGAAAATACTTAAACATTTTGAAGAAAATGAAGTGACAGACATAAGTGGGGTGGGTACTAATTCTGATTAAGGAGACAGTCTCTCCTGTGGATCTTGTAAAAAATAGCAAGATAGTTCAGAATCCCAGCATTCAAACTAAAGGAGAAAGCAATACACCCTAGACCTTGAAAGAAAATTACTGGAGGGTGGCAGAAAGGGTTTGTTTCCTTCCCCAGAGGCTGATGATGTGAATTTAGAAGGGTTAATTGATTTGGGCTTCTTCTCATCACTATACTAGTAGTGCTCTTGAAAATAACTGATGTCACCATTGGGAGTCAAATACAAACTAAACAAACTCAAAAAAAAGAAGCTTCAGGGCTCTACAAACCCAACAGACAACAGCATGCCAAAGGAGCATTTCATGAAGGTTGTCAGAGAGTAAAAAAAAACTAATTTCACCAAAAGAACTTCTAGGAATAGCGAGTTACCATCTTTGTCATATCATGTATTCTAACCTTGAGCCTACTTTCCCTTGAGATTTGTAGATACTTGTAGGAAAGTATGCCCCAAATTTATGTAGGAAGATGTTCTATATCAACTATCTTACTGTATCATCTTAGAAAACAATCATTTCTAATAGTTAATTAAGCCCAGATGGTTAATTGTCTATTGACGAGAAAGCCCAATGATGACACGTATTCACAAGGTGTATATTAGCAAACTACTCCCAGCATTTCAAGATTTACAACTAGAACTGATAAAGAGCTAGAAAACATTTAACAACCAGCTCCCCAGAAGAAAAAAGTGTGGACAACATACTTTGAGGTTTATTTGCCACAACTTTCTTAATTTTAGTCAATCAACAAAACAATAAATCAAACGCTGATTTTCAGAGTTTGCCGATATCCAAGATATAAATGCTTACACAAAAAATTGAACAATTAGTTCATAAAAACCTAATCATGTGTTGCTGAATATCAAATCAAAAACACTGAATATATTAGCACAAAGATTAAAGCAATATATTAAAAAGATTAAACATTATTATCATTCAGCTTCATACCAGGAATACAAGGTTGGTTCAACATTAGGAAAAATACATATATAACCATATAAATAACAAAACACTAATAATCACAACTGTATCAATAAATTTTAAAAAAACCTCTTGACAAAATGGAATTCTGTCCAATCTAATCTAACAATGCAATAAGATACAAATAGAATTCTTCTATATTAAAGAAAACCCCACAAGGAAGCAAAGGAAAAAGTGGAGTTCTCCTTAATCTATATGTGTTTTATTGTATTATCATACGAGCTCACACCTACATGCACACATATATGCGTATATATGTGTGTGTGTGTATGTATGTGTATGGAGAACTAAGAGAGGGCTGACCAATAAGATCAGAGGATAAGCAAATGTGTTCATTGTCATCAATAATAGGCTATACAAAGTTCTAAAAAATAATAGCTACAGTAATAGGAAAAGAGAAAGACATTACAGGAATAAGCAAAAGCAAAGACAAATAAAATCACTTTTTATAGTTCAGAAAACTCTTTTTTGTGTGTGTTCAGTTTTATTTTATTTTTATATGAATATAATTAATACAATTTATTTATTTTCAGCTTACAACATTCTCTTCCACAAGATTTTGAATTACAAACTTTCTCCCCATCTCTCCCCTTACCCCACCCCAGGACAGCATGCACCCCAACCAGCCCTTTCCCCAACCTGCCCTACCTTCTATCATCTCCCTCTTCCCTTATCCCCCTACTCTCTACTTTCCAGTAGGGCAAGATAGATTTCTACACACCATTGCCTGTACAACTTACTTTCCAGTAGCATCCAAAAACAACTTTTAACATTCATTTTTAAAGCTTTGAGTTCCACATTCTCTCCCTTGTTCCCACCCCAGCCACCCTCATTGACAAAACAAGTGATTAGATATAGGTCATACATGTGTAGCCATGAGAAACACTTCCATAAGTCATGTTGCAAAAGACTAACCACATTTCCCTATATCCTGTTCTGCCCTCCATTTATTCCATTCTCTCCTTTGGCCTGTTCCCCCACAATAGTCTTTGCTTCTGATTACTCCTTACTCCAATATGTCATCCCTTCCTCCCTCTCCTATTCCCTTCACCCTGCCTTCCTGCAAGGTAAGACAGATTTCCATGTCCAAATTGAATGTGTGTTATTCCCTCCTTAAGTCAAATCCAATGAGAGTAAGGCTTACTTATTCCCTCTCACCTCCCCCCTCTTCCCCTCCATTGTAAAAGCTCTTTCTTGCCTCTTTTATGTGAGATGATTTACTACATTCTACTATCTCTTTCGCATTCTCCCAGTATATTCCTCTCAACACTTAATTTTATTTTTTAGGCACCCTCCTTTCATATTCACTTCCCTCTGGGCCCTCTGTCTATATACATACATACATACACACATATATACATACCCATACATATATAAATACACATACACACACATATTCCCTCTAACTATCCTAATACAGGGAAAGGTCTCATGAGTTACAAATATCACCTTCCATGTAGGAATGTAAACAGTTCAACTTTAATGAGTCCCTTATGGCTTCCTTTTCCTGTTTACCTTTTCATGTTTCTCTTGATTTTTGTATTTGAAAGTCAAATATTCTATTCAGCTCTGGGCTTTTCAGAAAGAATGCTTATTAGTCCTCTATTTCTTTGAAATTCCATCTTTTTCTCCTGAAGTATTAAACTCATGTTTTGCTGGGTAGGTGATTCCTGGTTTTAATCATATCTCATTTGACCTCTGGAATATCATATTCCAAGCCTTTCAGTCCCTTAGTGTGAGCTGCTAAATCCTGTGTTATCCTGATTGTATTTCCACAATACTTGAATTGTTTCTTCTGGCAGCTTGTAATATTTTCTCCTTAACCTGGGAACTCTGGAATTTGGCTACAATATTCTTAAGAGTTTTCCTTTTGTTATCTCTTTCAGGGAGGACATTGGTGGATTCATTCCATTTCTATTTTACCCTCTGGTTCTAGAATATCAGCACAGTTTTCCTTGATAATTTCTTGAAAGATGATATCTACACTCTTTTTTTAACATGATTTTCAGGTAGAGCAATAATTTTTAAATTATCTCTCCTGGATCTATTTTTTAGGTCAGTTGATTTTCCAATGAGATATTTCACATTGTCTTCTAATTTTTCATTCTTTTGGTTTTGTTTTATAATTTCTTGATTTCTCATAAAGTCATTAGTTTCCATTTGTCCCATTCTAATTTTTAAGGAATTATTTTTTTCAGTGAGCTTTTGAACCTCCTTTTCCAAAAAGCTCATTCTGCTTTTTTAGGCATTCTTCTCCTCATTGGCTTTTAAGATTTCTTTTGCCATTTGGGTGAGTCTATTTTTAAAGGTGTTATTTTCTTTAACATTTTTTAGGTCTCCTTTAGCAAGGCATTGACTCATTTTTCATGATTTTCTTGCTTCACTCTCATTTCTCTTCCCAATTTTCCTGTTCTTCTCTTACTTAAATTTCAAAATCCTTTTTGAGCTCTTCCATGGCCTGAAACCACTTCATTTTTTTCTTGGAGACTTTGGATGTAGAAGCTTTGATCTTATTGTCTTCCTTCAGTTGTATGTTTTGATGGTCCTCATCCCCAAGGACATAAGAAAGTACCTTTTCACCAAGAAAGTAACCCTCTATGGTCTTATTTACCCCACCACCACCTTATGGTCATTTCCTCAGCCAGTTACTTGACTTTTGAACTCTTTGTTAAGTTAAGGGTGTACTGTCCCAAGTTTCAGAGGTTTTGTACAGCTGTTTTCAGAGAAATCTCTAGGGACCTATAAATTCTCAGTTCCTCCAAAGTAATATGAACAAAGGAGAGGCATTCGCTGCTCTTCTGGCCTGTGCTCTAGTCTGTGAGCAACCATGAGCACTCTTTTCTTCCCTGGAACTGCAAGAAAGATTCCCTCTCCACAGCTGCCTCCAGCTCTGCCATGACAGAGTTCCTCCTCACCCCGGAACTGCCACCCAGGACTGCCACCCAGAACTGCGACCCAGATCAGCCACTCAATTCCCCCACCATCTGCAGGCTGAAAGCTCCAGAAGGAGCCACAGCTGTAGCAGAGGCTGCCGTCACCCTGGGGGTGAGGCTGGACCATGTTCCTCTCTCCCTCAGGTGAGATAGCTTTCCCACTGACCTTTGAAGCTGTTTTTGGTGTTTCTGGGCTGTGAAGTCTGGAATTCACTACAGCCATCAGTGATTTAGTGCACTGAGGCCTGCTCCAGTCCTGTCTCTGCTGGCATGGCCCATGCTGGGTTGTACTCTGCTCCACCCCGGTGCAATATACCCTTCCTGTCAGCCTTTCAGATGGTCCTAGGTTGGAAATCTGTTTCACTCTGTCATTTTGTGGCTTCTGCTGCTCTAGAATTTGCTTAGAGTAATTTTTTACAGGTTTTTTGAGTGATATTTGGGGAGAGCTCAGGCAGGTCCCTGCTTCTACTCTGCCATCTTGACTACACCTCTCCAGAAAATTCTTTACAATGAAAATGAAAAAAAAAATGGAAAGAATAAAGTCAGTTATAACACATTACAAAATAGATCCATGAATATCATCACTGTGTACGTGTGTGTGTGTGTGTGTGTGTGTGTGTGTGTGTGTGAGTGTGTTTAAATGGTGGATTTTAGAATGTATAAAATATCTGGGAGTCCTTTACCAAGATGCACAAAGGAATTACATGAATAAAACTACTAAATACTTTTTACATAAATAAATGAAGCCTAAAACTTTTGGAAACTGACTGTAGTTGAGTTGTACAAATATAATAAAAATGACAATGCCATCTAAATTAATTCACATACTCAAAATACCAAAGGATTACTTTATAAAACTAAAAAAAAGTGTAACAAAATTTATTTGGAGGCAAAAAAGGTGACAAAACAATTATTCTTATAAATACTATTCATCAAAACAATTAATCAGTGGAAAAGATCAAGTGCATAAGATCCACAAGCAACAGAACACATTAGGATAATGTTTGAAAAATCCAAGGACATAAACTAATTACTGTTGGGGATGGAAGCTCAATTCCATGTGGACAGTCTCGGGCGGGTAAAGGTGGGAACTTCTAAATCTTAGAGTTCTCACGAGACCCCCCAGGAAACGACTGGGAATCAAGGTGAACCGAGCTATCTCGTGTATTTCCGCCTCTTCCCGTGAGAAACGTGATGGGAGAGAGCTCTCCCCGCCCTCGAGATTGTCCCGGATCTGGGCACACTATTGTTATCTAACAGCACGGTATTCAGATGCAAACTATGCTGCTGGAGAGTTTAAGTAGGATCAGGAGAGCCTGAAAGTGCTCTTGGGTAGAGGGGCGCGGAGCGGTGAGGACAACAAGGCTCCGCTTTTCCTCTCTCTTCTCTCCCCTCCCCCTCTCTCCCCGCTTATACTTCTACTTCCAATCTCTTATTGTAAGATCTTTGCCTCCTTGGGAGATTCTTCACTCCCTCCTAAGGAAGAATTCCCCTGCACTTGTAACTAGACCCTGAAATAAAGCTCAACCCTTGTTCGACTCTGGAACGTCCTTTCTCTCACACGAGCATCCGGTTTGGCCAACCGAAGACCTCGGGATAGAGGTAAGAAGACTCAGGTAGCCCTCAGGCCTCTAGGCCTGGCAAATTACGTAAGTACTCAACATTCAACAAAGACTGCTGAGAAATTTGGAAAACAATTTGGTAGAAATTAGACTCAGATCAACATCTTAAACCATATTACATAAAAAATTCTACATGAATATGTGACCTAGATATATTATCATTAACATAATAGAAGAGAAAAGAAATCGTTTAAGACTAAGGATAATAGAAGAGTTCTGGACTAAACAATGCACAGAGAGACAAAATAGACAATTTTGATTACATAAACTTGAAATATTTTTGCACACACAAAAGTAAGGTAGTTACTTAGAGAAACAGTTAATTGGGGGGGGGAAATCTTCACTACAAACTTCTCTAGTAAATATTTGGTAACTAAAATATATAGGGACAAGCCATTTCTTGAAACATAAATGATTGAAATCTATGAAAAGCCTATTCTCAAGAAAAGAAAGGAAAGTGATCAATAATTATGTGGTGGAAATATCTCAAACCATTTAGTAATTAGAGAAATGCAGGATTCCTGGGGGCAGAGCCAAGATGGCGGAGTAGAAAGACGCACATACACATAGCTCCGAACCCACAACCCACAGAACAGCTAAAGGGGACCAACTCATGGTGAATTCTGCACCCAGAGGCCACGGAATATTGGAGCGAGGGAGATTTCTGTTCTGGAGAGACCTGCAAACCTCTCGCGGGGGGGTCCTTCGCGCTGTGGACTGGGTGCGGTGACTGGGAGCTGAGTGCCGCCCTGCAGCGGCCGCGACACCGTGAGAAAAAGATCTGAGCGGGCTATGGAGACGGGATAACCTGCAGCCACGCGGGTCCCTCCACCCACAGAGGGACCTGCAAACCTCTCGCAAAAGGTCCGTCGTGCTGCAGACGCGGAGCCCAGCCCAGACCTGCAGTGGCTCCGAGAGGTACAGATCCAAGCAGGCTTCAGGGACGGGATCTCCAGCGGCGGCACAAGCCCCCCCACCCACAGGTGACGAGGGTCGGTGAGAGAGTCTCTTTGGCGGGTCGAGAGGGGAGTGGGGTGCCCCCATAACTCAGGCCCCCCCGGGAGATAGAAGCTGAGAGGCGGCTGCAGACAGGGGCTCCCCAAGCGGGCGGGAGCCTGGATCCATTGTGGAAGGTCTGTGCATAAACCCCCTGAGGGAACTGTGCCTGAGAGGCGGCCCTGCCCCACCTGACCATCTGAACTTAATTCTCACACTGAATAGCAGCCCTGTCCCCGCCAAAAGCCCTAAGGCTGGAAGCAGCATTTGAATCTCAGTCCCCAAACGCTGGCTGGGAGGATCAGGAGGCGAGGTGGGTGTGAGGAGAATATTCAGAGGTCAAGCCACTGGCTGGGGAGAATGCCCAGAAAAGGGAAAAGAAATAAAACTATTGAAGGGTACTTTCTTGGAGAAAAGACACTTCCTCCCTTCCTTTCTGATGAGGAAGAACAATGCTTACCATCAGGCAAAGACACAGAAATCAAGGATTCTGTGTCCCAGCCCACCCAATGGGCTCAGGCCATGGAAGAGCTCAAAAAGAATTTTGAAAATCAAGTTAGAGAGGTGGAGGAAAAACTGGGAAGAGAAATGAGAGGGATGAAAGAGAAGCATGAAAAGCAGATCAGCTCCCTGCTAAAGGAGAACCAAAAAAATGTTGAAGAAATTAACACCTTGAAAACTAGCTTAACTCGAATGGCAAAAGAGGTTCAAAAAGCCAATGAGGAGAAGAATGCTTTCAAAAGCAGAATTAGCCAAATGGAAAAGGAGATTCAAAAGCTCACTGAAGAAAATAGATCCTTCAAAACTGGAATGGTACAGATGGACGCTAAGGACTTTATGAGAAAGACAGATATCACAGAACATAGCGAGAAGATTCGAAAAATGGAAGATAATGTGAAATATCTTATTGGAAAAACAACTGACCTGGAAAATAGAATCAGGAGAGACAATGTAAAAATTCTGGGACTACCTGAAAACCATGATCAAAAGAAGAGCCTAGACATCATCTTCCATGAAATTATCAAGGAAAACTGCCCTGAGATTCTAGAACCAGAGGGCAAAATAAATATTCAAGGAATCCGCAGAACTCCGCATGAAAGAGATCCAAAAAGAGAAACTCCTAGGAACATTGTGGCCAAATTCCAGAATTCCCAGGTGAAAGAGAAAATATTGCAAGCAGCTAGAAAGAAACAATTCAAGTATTGTGGAAATACAATCAGGATAACACAAGATCTAGCACCCTCTACATTAAGGGATCGAAGGGAATGGAATAGGATATTCCAGAAGTCAAAGGAACTAGGACTAAAACCAAAAATCACCTACCCAGCAAAACTGAGTATAATACTTCAGGAGAAAAAAATGGTCTTTCAATGAAATAGAGGATTTTCAAATTTTCTTGATGAAAAGACCAGAGCTGAAAAGAAAATTTGACTTTCAAACACAAGAATGAAGAGAACCATGAAAAGGTGAACAGCAAAGAGAAGGCATAAGGGACTTACTAAAGTTGAACTGTTTACATTCCTACATGGAAAGACAATATTTGTAACTCTTGAAACATTTCAGTATTTGGGTACTGGGTGGGAGTACATACACACACATGCACACACGCACACATACATAGAGACAGAGTGCACAGAGTGAATTGAAGAGGATGGGATCATATCTTAAAAAAAAAAATGAAATCAAGCAGTGAGAGAGAAATATTGGGAGGAGAAAGGGAGAAGTTGAATGGGGCAAATTATCTCTCATAAAAGAGGCAAGCAAAAGACTTATTAGTGGAGGGATAAAGAGGGGAGGCAAGAGAAAAACATGAGGTCTACTCTCATCACATTCCACGAAAGGAAAGAATAAAATGCACACTCATTTTGATAGGAAAACTTATCTCATAATACAGGAGAGTGGGGGACAGGGGCACAAGCAGGGTGGGGGGAGGATGGAGGGGAGGGCATGGGGAGGAGAATGCAATCCGAGGTCGACACTCATGGGGAGGGAAAGGATCATAAGAGAATAGAAGTAATGGGGGACAGGATAGGATGGAGGGAAATATAGTTAGTCCTATACAACACAACTAGTATGGAAATCATTTGCAAAACTACACAGATTTGGCCTATATTGAATTGCTTGTCTTCCAAGGGGAAGGGGTGGAGAGGGAGGGAGCTAAAGAAGTTGGAACTCAAAGTGTTAGGAGCAAATGTAATGTTCTTACCACTGGGAAATAAGAAATACAGGTTAAGGGGTTAAGAAAGCTATCTGGCCCTACAGGACAAAAGAGAAGATGGAGACAAGGGCAGGGAGGGAGGATAGAGGAGAGAGCAGATTGGTCACAGGAGCAACTAGAATGCTTGGGTATGGGGGGGGGGGAGAAAAGGGGAGAAAATTTGTAACCCAAAATTTTGTGAAAATAAATGTTAAAAGTTAAATAAAAAAAAAAAAAGAAATGCAAATGAAAACAACTAAAATTCTACTTCACATCCATCTCCATTGATTCCAACCTGTCCACTGGAGTCACTGAGTACCAAGACATATACTAATTAAACTTAAGAGTCCTTTCAAACTCTTTGTACTTTTTCCCTACCACTTTACCCTCTGCCACAGATATTAGCAAATAAATTACCACTCAAGTGGTATTTCGAGGGGATAACATCCTTTTGGGGGGCAGAGCTCTTCATGAACACTTCAATGAGATAACTATTGGATAAAATGATGTCTCCTCTTGCCTCTAGACGCACAATAAGGGGAAGAAGGGAGGAAAGAGGAGGGAACAAGCATTCGTGTAGCATATCTACACTAATTACAAGCACTATCTCATCTGATTCTCATAACAACTCTGGGAAGCAGATGCTGTTATTTTTCCCATTTTATAGTTGAGGAAACAATGGCAAACAGAAGTGAAGTGCATTGCCCAGGGACACACAGCTGGTAGTGTCTGAAGCCAGATAGGAATCTAGGTCTCCCTGAATCCTGGCCTAGTGTTCCATCCACTGGGCCAATTCTTGCATTTATCTGTCCATGGAGAACTTCTGGTCAATCCTTCCATTCAGCTACAAAGTCCTTCCTTCTTCTGGTTTTGATGATACTGAGAATGCCAAGAGTAATATGATTTAATTTCCCTACTGGTATGTCTGCTCATGTTTCATTGGACAATTAGAGTACCAAAGAGCTTACAATTTGCAAACGGGGTGAAAATGTTGCGATTCATAACATACTTTACCCCCTTTTCTGCCACTCTACTGCTATCATCGTGTTAACAGAAATGGGCCCCACAAGACTGAGAATGATTTCATTTTTCTATTGTTAAATAAGTTGCCATGGTCAGAAAATTCATTGTTCTTTAGCCAGCATTCTGTTGATGAACATCTCTACACTTAGCTAGCTTAGTTCTCAGAAAGCAGGCTCAGTTTGTTGCCAGAACAACACCTGAAATCCAGCACGACAGAAATTTCCAAAGCTTCTGCTCTGAGGACACAGACTTAAGAGAGTCCTGAGTTATTCCCACTGCATAATGAGACACCAGAACTGAACTTTGAGGAAGAATTGCACGTAATGGGTGATGAAAAAATACTTGTTGAATGAATGAATTTACTATGTGAAAACACTCACCTGTCCATTCAAATATTTTAACTACCTACTATATGCAACATACCATTTATAACATGGGACCTGAAGATAAATAATATATGGTACCTCTACTCAAGGACCTTGCCATCTAGTTAGAAGTGATAAGATAACTACACAGATATAAATAAAGAAATAAGTTTATATGAAGAGTTTAAAGAGATATAAAATAAGCTTGGGATGACTTTAAACTTAGCTTGAAAATCATATCAAGGAATGACTTTGAAAAGGAGAAACAATTTGATATAAGCCTTGAAGGACAAGAAAGATGTGACAAGGATGAGTTACGAGAAAAAGAAATGAAGGCATTCCAGACATAAAGAATAGTGTATGCAAGCATATGTAGGTCAATAGGCCAGTTTGGAAGGAGTATAAGATTAGTGCAAGTTAAGCCTAGAGAAACAGGACAAAGCTTAACACTAATCAGTCTTTCCTCCAAAACTCTACACCACCTTGTCTGCTTTATAGTCAAGAGTTGTGTTTTGTAAATGAATACAGAGTAGCTTTTTTGAAAGTTTTTAACTTTCCCCTAAAAATTTGCTCCTGGCAAATTTGGCAGCTGACTGGTTTCTCAACCTAGCTGATTCATTTTTTTCCCCTAAAATGTGAAGAAGACAAGTTCAAGCTAGTTTTTCAATGAGCTCTAATCTACATTTGTAGCTATATCATTCCCTGGGGCACTGTTACAACGATTGAACAAGTAGGTTTCAAATCTACAACAGAATGCTGCTGTATAAACATATGGAATTGTGTCAGCAAAATACATGCCCTGAGTACCAGAGCTACATTCTTCTCGCTTTCTTTATTAAGCCTCTACGTAGATATGAAATAAAACACAGGCAACTACAGCCACAGAATGTCGCAGAAGAGGTTGTCCATTTGGTCTATTTTTAAATTTTTATTAAACATCATGTGTGTGTCCTGCATAAGGCATCAGCAAATGATTAATTCAACATGTATTGTTCTTAGACTCAACGTTTCTTTGGTGAACCACCTAAAGTAGTTTTATAATGACTTTTTTAGAGACCAGAAGGAAATATAAAAACTGACAGCTAGACTGTGTTTCTACTAACCTCTATTTGGATGATCTAAAAACTGTAAACACTAAACATTAAAACATAATAAAATATATATTATACATCATATAAATGAGCAAGTACAATTATCAGTCAGTAAGGTTAGTATTATCTACTCTACAAATATCAATATCCATCATATTAGATAAAGTTTAGCTATATGGAAACTATTCTAAATTATCTACGTGATGAAACATTGTCACTAAGGTTGAGAAATGGCTGAAGACTGTCTTGTGAAGAAAAGCAGTTCAGCTGTATATAATATACCCTCTACTCCTGCTGTTTACCTCACTAATGCTAGGGCCAGACGGAAGAACGAACCAACGACCATAAGCCTCAAATTTACTACTGCCACATTACACCTAGACACGACTGTTCAGTCGCAGCTGTCACTGCTACCATCCTCCCTTCCACAGGGTCACCACTGTATTAAGAATGGGGAGCACCTTCAAAAATGTAACTTGGGAGAAGTAACCAAGGCTATGCCCGAGGACACAAAATTTAAAAGGTGCTTCCTGGAGTTGCAGTCCTTTAGCAGCATAGAATTAACTGGTACATATACATACACATATGGAATTACATATGTATATATGTATGTCTGTGGTGTGTGTGTACACACAGACATTCCAGTACTACTGAACACTGCTAAAGGAAATCATACTACTAAGCTGACTGGGCCTATTACAAACCTTATATCTAATTTCACCTGGATCTTCACTGATCACAGAAATCCTTTAATTAACTCACCGTGATATTACCCCAGAGCAACTATCTTAAACTTTCTTTTCTCTCCTTAAGCCCCTGACACCTATCCCTCAGCAATGGGCCCACCACCTACTTTACTGAGAAAATAAGGCCAGTCATGAGCTCCCTATTCTTCCTCACTCCACACCTCAAAACCTATCTCATCCACCACTCTTCCTGCTTTTTGTTTTGCTCCATCCTCTGATGAGGAAGTGGCCCTTCTTGATAATGCCAAATTCTCAACTTCTGCCTTTGATCTCATGTCCTGTCTCTTCCAAAAGGAAGCCCTATCTAACATCCCTTCTTTTCTATCTTCGATACCTTCTTATTCATTGCCTCCTTCACAGCAGTCCAGGGATGGGCCCAGTTCTCTGTCTTTAAAACACTTACTTGACCTTGCCACTGCCTCACATTATAATCCTATATGTCCTTGACAAACAAATATTGCCCCCGTTTCTCTCTCTCACTCCCCATATGCATTTAATAAATTCTTGTTGACTGACTCACTTTTCAACCCCTTGCCATCGACTTTCCGAGAGGCCACTTTAATAAAACTGTTGCTAATACTTCTTATGCCAAATCAATGTCCTCATTCTATTTTTATTTTCTGTAACTAGTGACAATAATGAATACTACCCCTTTGGGGATCTGAGATACTACATATTCTTGAATTTTCTTTCTTTTCCTTTGCTTTTAATGTTTAATGTTTATTTACTTATTTTTAGTTTTCAACATTGATTTCCACAAAATTTTGAGTTCCAAATTTTCTCCCCTTCTCTCTCCTTCCCTCAGTCCCAAAGGCTGTGCATTCTGATTACTCTTTCCCCCAATCTGCCCTCCCATCTATCACATCCCTCCTTTCCCTTATCCCCATCTTATCTCTTGTCATGTAGGGCAAGGTAAATTTCTATACCCCATTACATGTATTTCATATTGCCCAGTTGTATGTAATAACAATTTGCAACATTCGTTCCTAAAACTTTGAGTTCCAACTTCTCCCCCTTCCTCCCTCCCCACTCATCCCCACTGAGAAGGAAAGCAATTCAACATAGGCTAAAAATGTGTGGTTTTGCGAAAGACTTCCATAACAGTCATGTTGTGTAAGACAAACTATATTGCCCTTCATCCTATCCTGCCCCCTATTTATTCTATTCTCTCTTTTGACCTTGTCCCTCCCGTAAAGTGTTTACTTCTAATTACTCCCTTCTCCCATTTGCCCTCCCTTCCATCATCCCCACCCCACTTATCCCCTTCTTCCCTACTTTCCTGTAGTGTAAGCTAGATTTTCATATCAAATTGAGTGTGCATGTTATTCCTTCCTTAAGACAAATGTGATGAGAGTAAGCTTCACTTTTTCCCTCTTACCTCCCCCCTTTTTCCTTTCATTGAAAAAGCTTTTTCTTGCCTCTTTTATGAGAGGTAATTTGCCCCATTCCATTTCTCCCTTTCTCTTCCGAATATATTTCTCTCTCACCCTCTAATTTTATTTTTTAGATATCATCCTTTCCTATTCAACTCACCCTGTGCTCTGTGTGTGTGTGTGTGTGTGTGTGTGTGTGTGTGTGTGTGTGTGTAATCCCTCTAAATACTGAGAAAAGCCTCAAGAGTGACAAATATTACCTTTCCAGGTAGGAATGTAAACAGTTCAGCCTTAGTAAGTCCCTTATGATTTCTCTTTCCTGTTTACCTTTTCATGCTTCTCTTGATTCTTGTGTTGCTTGAAAGTCCTGTATTTCACTGAATAACCATTTTTTTTCCCTTGAAGTATTACACTCATTTTTGCTGCATAGATGATTCTTGGTTTTAATCCTAGTTCCTTTGACTTCTGGAATATCACATTCTAAGCCCTTTGATCCCTTAATGGAGAAGCTGCTAGATCTTGTGTTATCCTGGCTGTATTTCCATAATACTCAAATTGTTTCTTTCTAGCTGCTTGCAATATTTTCTCCTTGACCTAAGAACTCTGGAATTTGGCTACAATATTCTTAGGAGTTTCTCTTTTTAGATCTTCTTCAGGAGGTGATTGATGGATTCTTTCAATATTTATTTTGCCCTTTGGTTCTAGAATATCAGGACAGTTTTCCTTGACAGTTTCATGAAAGATGATGTCTCGGCTCTTTTTTTGATCATGGCTTTCAGGTAGTCCCATAATTTTTAAATTGTCTCTCCTGGACCTATTTTCCAGGTCATTTCTTTTTTCAATGAGATATTTTACAATATCTTCTATTTTTTCATTCTTTTGGCTTTGTTTCATAATTTCTTGGTTTCTCATAAAGTCATCAGCTTCCCTCTGCTCCATTCTAATTTTTAAAGAACTACTTTCTTCAATGAGCTTTATAACCTCCTTCTCCATTTGGCTAATTCTCCTTTTTAAAAAATTCTTCTCCTCACTGGCTTTTTGGACCTCTTTTGCCAATTGTGTTAGCCTATTTTTAAAGGTGTTCTTTTCTTCAGCATTTTTTTGGGTCTCCTTTAGCAAGCTGTTGACTCGCTTTTCATGTTTCTTGCATCACTCTCATTTCTCTTCCCAATTTTTCCTCCACCTCACATAATTTTCAAAATCCTTTTTGAGCTCTTCTATGGCCTGGGACAACTGCATATTTATTTTGGAGGTTTTGGATGCAGAAACTTTGACTTTTATGTCTTCCTCTGATGGTATGCTTTACTCTTCCTCATCCAAAAGGATGGAGGAAAATACCTGTTAACCAAGAAAGTAACCTCTTATAGTCTTTTTCCCCGCCTTTTTAAACATTTTCCCAGCCAGTTACTTGACTTTTGAGTCATTTATCAAGAGGCGGGTATACTCTGGAGACCTCTAAGTTCTCAGTTCCTCCAAGGTGGCACAATCAAGGGAGAGAATTTTACTCCTCTCCTGGCCTTCACTCTGGTCTGGGAGCTACCAAAGCTTTTCTGGCCAGGATCTGCAAGTAAAATTCCCTTTCCAGAGCCTCCACGAGCTCCACCATGCCAGCCAGCACTCTTCTTCATCCCAGGGCTGCCACTCAGAGCTGAGACTTAGATCAGTGGTTCAATTCCCCCCAGGGCTTTAGGCTGAGGGCTCCAAAAATGGATGCTGCTGCTGCTGCTGGCACCACCTGAGGCCAGGGATAGGGGAGGACCCTGCTCCCTTCCCACCCAGGTGAAAAAGCTTTCTCATTGAACTTTGAAGTTGTCTTTGGTGTTTGTGGGTTGAAGGATCTAAGAACCACTGTTGCCGGGGATTCTTCCCCCAAGACCTGTTCCAGTCCTGTTCCTGCAGATGCTGCACAGTCAAGGTTGCGCTGGGCTCCATGGGCTGAGCTCCACTCTGCTCCTGGTGCAATGGACCTTTCCTGTCAGCCTTCCAGGCTGCCTTGGGCTGGAAATCTCTTCACTCTGTTGTTTTGTGGCTTCTGCTGCTGTAGAATTTGTTTATTCATTTTTTTACAGGTATTTTATGGCCTGTGGGGGAAGAGCTAGAGTAGGTGCATCTTTCTACTCTGCCATCTTGGCTTCATCCCCCACTTTCTTGATTTTTCTACCAGTCTGATCACTTTTCTTCTGTTTCCTTTGCTGGGTCAACATCCATCATCTGCTCACTAAGCATAGGTGTCACTGAAAGGGTCTCCCCTAGATCTTTACTCTTTGTGTTTTCTCAGTAACATTAATCTCCCCGGGGTTCAATTATTATCTCTAAGCAGATTGTGCCCAGATCTATGTATCCAGTATCGATCCATCTCCTCAATGCTAGTTCTACATTTCCAACTTCCAATTTCCATCTCCTTCTAGATATCCTATAAACAACTCAAATTAAACATGTCTAAAACAAAATTTATCATATTTCTATTTTTTAAAGTCTTACTTATTTTATTCTGTACTTAAGAAATAAAACAAGCATTTCTATAGTATAACAATAGAAAAAGAGATAATTGTACACAAAACTACAAATCTGTTGTGTACAACTTGTTATTCCTTTTAAATATATAATAAAGTTATCATTTAACTTTTCTCTTTTGCCTCCCCCCCCTTGCACCAGCCCTAGAGATGGCTACCCTTAGATACACACATACCCACATACCCCCCCCCCCACACACACACCCAGAAAATACTTCCATACATACTTCTATTTTTTGGTTCTTTCTCTGGAAGGTCCTTTGTAGTTAATTTGGGCATTTATAATAGTCAAAATGATTTATCAGCGCAAAGTTGTTTTTAAAACAATATTGCTGTTAACTGCATATAATGTTCTCATGGTTCTGCTCATTTCACTCTTTCATGATTTTGTGCAAGTCTATCTATATTGAGCTTGATGATCATAGAAAATTTATCATCTTAATAGTAAAACCTATCCTCCCTTTCAAAACTTCTATATTTCCACTTCCAGCACCAAAATCATTTCCATATCTCAGGTTCAATATCTAGGAGCCATTCTTGACTCTTTCCTTTCCCTCATCCACATTCCATATTCAATCAGTTGCCAAGCCTTATTGATTCTATCTCTATCATATTTCTTTTCTCCCTTCTTCCTACTAATACTACCACTATCCCACACCTAGAGGGTAGGTGCCTTTATCACCTTTCTGTTAAATTAAGAAATGCTTATTAAATGAAAGAAGTAATGAATTACTGAAAAAACCTCTTAATTGACCTCCCTGTTTCTAGTTTCTATATATTGCATCCCCCTACAGACAACATGCCCAATATACATACTCCAATTCATCCGCCAGACAGCTGTCAAATTAACATTCCTAAAAAACAGGTCTAACTATGATATACCCCTAATTAAAACTTTGTATTGGTTACCTGCTGCATCTAGGAAAAAAACAAGCCTGTAGCATTTAAGCCTCTCACAATTTGGCTCTCCCTCTACCTTTCCAGACTAATTCTATATTATTTCCCCTTAATATATCTTTTGCCCCAACCATAACATACTCCTAGCGTCCCTCAAACTTCACTTTCTATTTCCATGCTCCACATTTTGTACAAGTTGCCTTACATGCTCAGAATATAGTACTTCCTAGACTAGACTCCTGCCTCTTAGTTTCCTTTCAAGCTCAGTTCATGTGATAACTCTCGCTGTTAATAGTATTACTATTAAAATTATCTTGCAAATTATCATACCTGGAGGGGGAGGGTGGAGCTAGGAGCTGCACTGGATAGAGCATCAGGCCTGGAGTCAAGAAGACATGAGTTCAAATTTGGCCTCAGAAAATTACAAGTTGCGTGACCCTGCAGAAGTCACTTAATCCTATTTCCTGTTTCCTCATCTGTAAAACGAGCTGAAGAAGTACCAGAAACTTTTCTCACCATTTACGTCATGGCTATTAAGTCTCAGAGGCATTATGCAATCTCAGGTTTTCTGGATACCAAATCTAATATACTATTCTTATTTCTTACAGGGAAATAATATTTCATTAAAACGATAAAGTTATTCAGGCATTCCTCAATCATGGTTTTCAGACATTCCAGTAATTCTTTTTTTTTTTAAATTTTAATTTATTTATTTAACTTTTAACATTCATTTTCATAAAATTTTGGGTTCCAAATTTTCTCTCCATTTGTCCCCTCCCCCCACCCCAAAACACCGAGCATTCTAATTGCCCCTATCACCAATATGCCCTCTCTTCTATCATCCCTCCCTTCCCTTGTCCCTATCTTCTTTTTTGTCCTGTAGGGCCAGATAACTTTCTATACCCCATTGCCTGTATTTCTTATTTCCTAATAGCAAGAACAGTACTCAACGATTGTTCCTAAAACTTTGAGTTCCAACTTCTCTTCATCCCTCCCTCCCCACTCATTCCCTTTCGGAAGGCAAGCAATTCAATATAGGCCATATCTGTGTAGTTTTGCAAATGACTTCCATAATAGTCGTGTTGTATAAGACTAACTATATTTCCCTCCATCCTATCCTGCCCCCCATTGTTTCTATTCTCTCTTTTGATCCTGTCCCTCCCCAAGTGTTGACTTCAAATTGCTCCCTCCTCCCATTGGCTTCCCTTCCATCATCCCCCCCACCCTGCTTATCCCCTTCTCCCCCAGTTTCCTGTATGGTAAGATAGGTTCTCATACCAAAATGAGTGTGCATTTTATTCCTTCCTTTAGTGGAATGTGATGAGAGTAAGCTTCATGTTTTTTCTCTCACCTCCCCCCTTTATCCCTCCACTGAAAAGTCTTTTACTTGACTCTTTTGTGAGAGATAATTTGCCCCATTCCATTTCTCCCTTTCTTCTCCCAATATATTTCTCTCATCCCTTAATTTCATTTTTTTTAAAATATGATTTCATCCTATTCAACTCACTCTGTGCTCTTTGTCTGTGTGTGTGTGTGTGTGTGTGTGTGTGTGTGTGTGCAATCCCACCAACTACCCAGATATTGAAAAGTTTCAAGAATTACAAATATTGTCTTTCCATGTAGGAATGTAAACAGTTCAACTTTAGTAAGTCCCTTGTGACTTCTCTTTGCTGTTTACCTTTTCATGCTTCTCTTCATTCTTGTGTTTGAAAGTCAAATTTTCTTTTCAGCTCTGGTCTTTTCATCAAGAATGCTTGAAAGTCCTCTGTTTCATTAAAGACCATTTTTTCCCCTGAAGTATTATACTCAGTTTTGCTGGGTAGGTGATTCTTGGTTTTAGTCCTAGTTCCTTTGACTTCTGGAATATCCTATTCCACGCCCTTCGATCCCTTAATGTAGAAGCTGCTAGATCTTGTGTTATCCTGATTGTATTTCCACAATACTTGAATTGTTTCTTTCTAGCTGCTTGCAATATTTTCTCCTTGATCTGGGAACTCTGGAATTTGGCCACAATGTTCCTAGGAGTTTCTCTTTTTGGATCTCTTTCAGGTAGTGATCGGTGGATTCCTTGAATACTTATTTTGCCCTCTGGTTCTAGAATCTTAGGGCAGTTTTCCTTGATAATTTCATGAAACATGATGTCTAGGCTCCTTTTTTGATCATGGCTTTCAGGTAGTCCCATAATTTTTAAATTGTCTCTCCTGGATCTATTTTCCAGGTCAGTTGTTTTTCCAATGAGATATTTCACATTATCTTCCATTTTTTCATTCTTTTGGTTTTCTTTTGTGATTTCGTGGTTTCTCATAAAGTCCTTAGCCTCCATCTGTTCCATTCTAGTTTTGAAAGAACTATTTTCTTCAGTGAGCTTTTGAACCTCCTTTTCCATTTGGCTAATTCTGCTTTTTAAAGCATTCTTCCCCTCATTGGCTTTTTGATCCTCTTTTGCCAATTGAGTTAGCCTATTTTTCAAGGTGTTATTTTCTTCAGCATTTTTTTGGGTCTCCTTTAGCAAGGTGTTGACCTGCTTTTCATGCTTTTTTTGCATCTCTCTCATTTCTCTTCCCAGTTTTTCCTCCACCTCTCTAACTTGATTTTCAAAATCCTTTCTGAGTTCTTCCATGAGCTGAGCCCACTGAGTGGGCTGGGATACAGAAGCCTTGACTTCTGTGTCTTTCCCTGATGGTAAGCCTTGTTCTTCCTCATCAGAAAGGAAGGGAGGAGATATCTGTTCACCAAGAAAGTAATGTCCTATGGTCTTATTTTTTCCCTTTTCTGGGCATTTTCCCAGCCAGTGACTTGACTTCTGAGTGTCCTCTCCACATCCACCTCACCTCCAGATCCACCCAGCCAGTGCTTGGGGTCTGAGATTCAAATGCTGCTTCCCAGCCTCAGGGCTTTGGGCAGGGCTGCTATTCAGTATGAGATTAAGATCAAGTGCTCAGGTGGGGGCAGGGCAGCCACACAGGGCTCAGTTCCCTCAGGGGGTTTTTGTGGAGACCTTCAGCAATGAATTCAGGCTCCTGCCTGCTTGGGGAGCCCCTGTCCACTGCTGTCTCCGCTGCTGCCTCCCAAGGGGGCCTGACCCGTGGAGACACCCCACTCCCCTCCCGGAAAGCCAAAAAGACTCTCTCACTCACCCCCGGTGCCTGTGGGTGGAGGCTCGGATCTGCTCCTCTCGGTGCCATGTGGCAAAGGCAGGGCTGGGCTCTGCTCCGGGTCCAGTGTGCGACGGACCTTTCGGGTTGGTTTTTCAGGTCTCTCTGGAACAGAAACCTCCTCTGCTCCGTTGTTCTGTGGCTTCCGCTGCTCCCGAATTTGTTGGGAGTTCTTCTTTACAGATATTTTATGGGCTGTCGGTTAGGAGCTAGCATATGTGTATCTTTCTACTCCACCATCTTGGCTCCTCCCCCCATTCCAGTAATTCTTAAAGTACTTTTCCTCATTCCTATTTTTCAGGTCAATTGTTTTGTTTAATGTAAGATATCTTACACTGTCATCTTTTTATTCAATCTTTTGATTTAAAAAAAAAAAAAGCCTGGACTATTTCAAGAAGTTATAAGTGAAAACTCAGATCTATTAAAATCAGAGGCAGACTTCTGGCCAAGATGGCAGCCTGAAATAATATAGGACACCCTACTTCCACACAGTGCCTTCTAGCGGGACCAGAAACAGAATATATGTAGTCTACAAGGCGGTGTCCAGACAGCAACAGGAGTGAAGAGCTCTCACAAAAAAGCACTAGGCTATTCAGAAAAGTCCTAGCATAGGGATGTTGGAAGCCCTGTAGTTATGTTACCTATCTTCTGCAGTGCTGTGTTCAGACCAGAACACACAAGGACCAAGGCATTTGAGGTTCCTAACAACTGTCACCTGAGATATCAGAGAGATCCCTCAATACACAGTGCCCTGAACCTCAAAGATGCAGTGAGGCCAAAACCCGTCAGGTTTAACACAAAAACCTAAGGGAGCCAGGACTAGACCAAGAGGGATGACCACCCAATGGGCACAGCCTATTCTTTGTACAAAGTACAAATTAAAGAACTAAAACTGAAGAGATGAACAAGTAAAAGAAAATGGCAATCAGCATAAAAAAAATTATTGTAACCAATTCTATAATAACTGCAAGCGGAGACTCAAAGGAAAAAATAATATTCTATAATGGCTGCGTGAATACCTAGGAGAAACGAAGCAAAAGATAAAAAAAATAAAAGCTCTGGAGAAAAGCATTGGAAGAGATAGTGAAAAACCCTGATAAAGCAACGAACTCCCTGAAAACTAATTCCAAAAGGCAATGTGAAATATTAAAATAAGATTAAAAGGTTAAAAAAGAAGCAAACATAAGATATCTGATTTCCAATATCAAGACTCAAGAGGAGCATAAAAAAGGTGAAAAGGAAAGGGAAGATAAGGTATTCGATAGAGCTAAACTCCTCACATCCCTATAAAGGAAGATGGTATTTGTAATTCTTCAGAACTACATCACTAATAGGAGAGTTAGAAGCAGTATATATAGACAGATGGCATAAGAAGAAGGTGAATTTGAGGGAATGACATAAAAAATTAATTAAAAGATGAGAAAAAGGATTACAGTGGGAACGGAGGAAAAAGCGAGGTAGAACAGGGCAAATTATTTCACATGAAGAAGCAAAAAAACACCTGTAAAGTGGAGGGGAAAATGGTAGGGTGAGTGGTGGGCATCGCTTGAACCTTACTCTCAGAATTGACTCAAAGAGGGAATAACATACATAATCAGTTGAGTATTGAGAAAGAACAGATCAGTGAACTGGGCATTCAACTAAAAAAAACTAGAAAAATAACACACTAAAAATCCTCAATGGAGCACCAAATTGGAAATCCTGAAAACTAAAAGTGAGATTAATAAAACTGAAAGTAAGAAAACTATTGAGCTAATAAATAAAACCAGGTGCTCGTTTTGTGGAGTGTGGAGGGGCACCCAAATGAGAGATAAACTATGGGCAAATTTGATTTTAAACAAAAGAAAGAAAACCAAATATCCAGTATCAAAAATGAAAGGAGTAAAATCACCACCAATGAAGAAGAAATTACAGCAATCATTGGGAAATATTTTGCCTAATTATATGCCAATAAATCTGACAATCTAAGTGAAATGGATGCACATTTACAAAAATGTAAATTACTCAGATGAACAAATCAGGAAACAGAATGCCTTAATAACCATATTCTGGCAAAAGAAATTACACAAACCTAAATGAGTTAACTAGGAACACAACCAGATGGGTTCACAAGTAAATTTTACCAAACATTTAATTCCAATAGTATATCAACTATTTGGAAAAACAGGCAAAGGACTCCTACCAAATCCCTTCTATGACACAAATATGGTGCTGAAACTTAAACCAGGAAGAGCTAAAACAGAGAAAGAAAACTGGACCAATCGCCCTAATGATTATCGGTGTAAAAAATTTTAATGAAATTCTAGCAAGGGGATTACAGGAACATGTCACAAGGATAATACACTATAGCCAGGTGGAATTTCTACCAGGACTACAGGGTTGGAAAGTTATAAGTATAATAATAAAACTTTAGGAAAGTTATAAGTATAATTCACCATATCAATAATAAAACCAACAGAAATCATATGATCATCTCAATGGATGCTGAAAACGTTTTTGACAAAATATAGCACCCATTCCTATTGTAAAAACACCAGAGAGCAGAAGAGAGTATTCCTTAACATAACAAGTAGTATCTATCTAAAAACATCAGCAAGCATTATCTGTAATGGGGATAAGCAAGAAGCCTTCCCGATAAGGTCAGGGGTGAAGCAAGGATGCCCATTATCACCTATTATTCAACATTGTACTAGAAAAATTAGCTATAGCAATAAGAGAAGAAAAAGGAAGTGAACCAGGTATAAGGAAATAAAACTATCACTCTTTGCAGATAAGATGGGATACTTAGAGAAACCTAGAGCATCAAGTAAAAAACTACTTGAAATATTACCAAAAACATCCAGCAGCAAAAATAGAGAAATTCCATTTAAAATAATTGTAGATAATATAAAATAGTTGTGTCTATCTACCCAGATAAATCTAGGAACGATATGAACACAACTACAAAGAATTTTAACATGAATAAAGTCAGATCTAAACAACTGGAAAAATATCAATTACTTATTGGCAGACTGAGACAACATAGTAAAAATGACAATTATACCTAAACTACTTACTTATCCAGTGTCATACCAATCAAACTACTTAAAAATTGTTTTATAGAGCTAGAAAAAGTAATACAAAATTTATCTGTAATAACAAAAGGTCAAGAATATCAAGGTAATCAATGGAAAAAATGTGAAGAAAAGGAGCTTAACTTGTCAGATCTCAAGCTATATTACACAGTAATAATCATCAAAACAATCTGGTACTGGTTAAGAAGTAAAGTGGTGGATTAGCAGAATATATTAGGTATACAACACACAGCAGTAAATGACCATAGTAATCTATTATTTAGTTAACCCAAAGATCCAAATTTTGGGAGAAGAATTCACTCTTTGACAAAATATTTCTGGGGAAACTGGAAAGTACCACAGAAACTAGGTATAGACTAACATCTCACACCACATGGGAAGAGGTCAAAATGTGTACATGATTTAGATATAAAAGGTGATACCATAAGCAAATTAGAAGAGCAAGAAATAGTCTACCTGTCAGATATTTGGGGAGGAGAATTCATGACCAAACAAGAGACAGAAAGAATTATAAAATGTAAAGTACATACTTTTGATGATATTAACTTAAAAAGTCCTTTAAAAAAAAATCAATGAAACAGAAACCTGGGAAACAATCTTTAGAAGAAGTATCTCTGATAAAGACCTCATCTCTCAAATATATAGGAAACGAGTCAAATTTTGTAAGAATAGAAGGTATTTCCCAATTAATAAATGGTCAAAGGATACAAACAGGCAGTTTTCAGATGAAGACATTAAAGCTATCTATAGTCTTATGAAAAAATGCTCTAAATCAGTTCTGATTACAGAAATGCAAATTAACGCAACTCTGAAATATGGCTTTCAAACCTTTTAGATTGACTAACGTAACAAAAAAGTAAAATGACGAATGTTGAAAAAAGATGTGGGACAATTGGAACACTAATGCATTGCTGGAGGAGTTGTGAATTGATCCAACCAACCATTCTGAAGAGAAATTTGGAACTACGCCCAAAGGACAATCAAACTGTTCATTGATCCAGCAATACCACTATTAGGTCTGTATCCCAAAGAGATCACAAAAAAGGGAACAGGACCTTCATATACACATATATTTATAGCAGCTCATTTTGTGGTGGCAGAAAATTGGAACATGAAAGGATGCCCATCAATTAAGGAATGGCCACAAGCTATGGTATATGAATGCAATGGAATATTATTGTGCAGTAAAAAATGATGATGAGTGGGCAGACTTCAGAAAAAACTTGAAAAACACTTTTATGAACTAATGCAAAGTGAAATGAACAGAACCAGGAAAACATTGTATGCAGTAACAGCAACACTGTGTGATGACTAACTATGAATGACTCAACTCTTCTCAGTAAAACAATGATCCAAGACAATTTCAAAGGACTCATGATGGAAAATGCTGTCCGCATCCAAATAAAGAACTGACGGCCTCTGAATGCAGATCCAAGAGCACTACTTTCACTTTATTTTTTTTCATTTTTTTTCCTTTTGGCTTGTTTCTTCTTTCACAACTATGATGACTTTGCATATATAACCTATATCAAATTGCTTACTATTTTAGGAAGAGGGGAGGAGAGGGAAGAAGAAAATTTGGAACTCAAAATTTTGTAAAAATTAATGCTAAAAATGTTCTTCACATATCATTGGGAAAAAATTTTATCCAAAAAAGTAAAATGAAAGCATTGTACTAAATTGACTATGATTGTACTAGAATGACTTTCAACTCTAGATCTATGATCCTATGATCCTATCATACGCTAAACCTCTATTAAAGGAAACGGTGATCACAAAGACCTTCATTCAAAACTAACCTCATTTCTTCTTTTTATTTTCAAACAGGATTTTTAAACTGCTGGATCAAGACAATGCCATAGATACAGTTTAAGAAAAGTATGGAACATACTGTCACATGGTAGTTATAATAAGTAGGCCTAACACAAGCTGGTGTGCTGCTAGTTTGGGTTTGGTGTTGGAATGAAATAATATATTCAGAGGTCATTCAATGTTTGCTTTTTTTTTTTAAAGAGGTTTATTTAGTCATAATACATAAAGGACATTAATAAGGAAATTGAAGCACTTAGCGTGGATAGGTGTGATCCCCTCATCTCAATTTGGAAATGTGTCTGGTGAACAGGGCAGGGTGTGTTGTATCAAAGAGTCCTGAAAAACTTCCACAAGGTTATCACTTAAAAAAGCATTTATTAAGTGCCTAGGGATACAAAGAAAAACAAAAACAGTCCTGTCCAGTCTGAAGTGACCTTATTCCGCATGAGTAGGCATTAATAAACTAGAAAATGCCCAAAGAAAAGTGAACAGAGACAGCAAAGAAGGAAAGAGAAGACTTGAGAATGTCCTGCTGAACTCATGCTCATCCTTTTTTGAAGACCAATGCCATCACAATAAGAATTGTTTTGACTTGCATGTGAACTGGATTTAGGTGAAGTGGGATTGTGCCGATTCTCAGCCACCCTTCTCTTCTAGAATCATCTAAGTCTACTGGCAAGACAACAGCCAGGACACCTGGTGATGGTCCAAGATGCAGTGGATGACGTTAACATCGTCAATGTCTTATCAAGCTCTAAGTGCACCACAGCACTTGCTTCAGCGCTTTCATGGCCATGGAACAAACTGTTCTCATCTCACATGCTTGAGGTAGGCATCCCCCAACTCAACAGCAGAATGAAAACCTGTCAGCTACCCTTAACCTGGCTTAGCTTATCTGCTGAGATGGTTTATCAGGTGTGGCTACTGTGCATGCTAGGGCTTCTTGGAGCCACAAGTAAGTATACGGGATGTTTAGGACAGACCAGCATCTGTGGTGAGAGGGCTTGCTCAGACCTTTTCAGGGCTGCTTTCCCACCTTTGGTGTCTCCCCATCATCCTGTCACCAGTCACTAAATAGAAACTAATGGAAGGAACTGGGAATAGTTAGCCTGGATATGAAAATACCTTTTTGGGGGAAGGACAAGTTGATCATATCTTCAAGTGTTTGAAGGGAGCTCTCATTTAGGAAAGAGAGTAGATTTATTCTTCTTGTCTCACTCCTCTACCCTTATCTGCCAAGAGATTCAAGTGAAGAGTGAAGTTAAAAGAACCAGATTAGATGTTTTGTTGTTGTTTTTCAATCATCCGAAAAATTACAGCTCTACAAAAGTGGAATGTGTGGCCATCACAGATACTGGGTTTCTCCCTAACTAGTAATCTCCATGTAAAGGTTGGAGAATCATTTGTTAGGTATATTACTAGTGGAAATTCTCATACAATAATTGTATATCACCTTGTCAGTCCCTTCCATCTCTAAGATCAAATAAAAGAAAGATAAAAATACGTGATGGTTTTACGTTAAAAACATTTATTGCCTATTAAAGAATTTTAAAATATGTTAATAGGTTGTGAAGCCTTGTTCTTAAAAATCATTATAAATACCTAACACTTACAAGATTTACACTAAGGCACTTTATACTTACCCACATCAATGTGGTCTTAGACCCATCAAATGATTAGAGGATCAAATAAGAGAAATCAGTAAATGAACGCATAAAATATAAACATTTAAAGGCTTCAATGAACTCTATAAAGCATTAAAATATTAAATAGGTAAAAAATAATTTTTCCCTTATTTTTCCTATTCAATACTATATCCTCTACCCTCATAGGTGTGATGAATTGTGAAGAAGCAAAAAAAAAAAATTATACTGGAACCTCAAGTTAACATAACAATCAAAATCCAGGTAACAAACAGGTAAATTTGCCTCATTATTAGATACTTTAATTAAATTCTCCTGGATCAGAACTATTTTCAAGTGAAATTCATTCCAGAATAAGAAAGGCTTCAGAGTATTTGTTCTTCTTTAGAATTTTCATGTACTGTGGGAAAAGATTTATTTGTGGATAGTATATTACCTAGAATATTTTTTAAAACTTAGCACACAAAAAAGGAATAGAAACACTAAGCACATATGCAGAGTGCTACCTAAAACTTTTTCCTTTCTATTATATGTTCACATGTTCTTTCTGTGGAAACTACTACAATGTTCTAAAAATGTACACACCTTTGCTATTTCCAAAAAAAAAAAAAAAAAAGCCCCGTCAAAAAATCAATTTGTGAATTGTGATAAAAGGCAACTGGTAGCTGCAAAATCTTTTACTCTATCTACAAAGATAGGATTTCATAATTATTAACTTTATTTTTTCATACAAGATGAAATAAGTGATTATACCATTCTAATTCCTATTTTACCCTATGCATATCATTAAGGAGAAAAAAGAAAATACCCTAAAGATTTACTGTACAATTATGCAATAACAATATATCAAAGTACACCATTTATTATTTGAAAGATATAAAAAGTATAAATCTTTTTGTGTGGGTCTATTTTAGAGTTTGTGGAGGGTAGAGAAGAGAGGTTAACTTTTAAAATGAACTCTTAGAAGTATTACGCTTTGCTCTACAACACAGACACTATTTTAGGTCTAAAATGAATTATACTGAGAAGTGGTGAGAGTCACATTACACGCAGAATTACTATAAAGGCCTCATAGCATCAATATATTTCCCCAAGCCAGCATGATCCTTCATGAGAGTGGTTCTAACATACATAGCACGTGAAATACTAATGCACAAGTATCTAGTAGACGTATTGCCTTAACAGGTCAGAGCAGTGTAATATTTTACAACTCTATAGGATATCATGATTTCATTCATTTAGCATTTTCATTTCCTTGTCATAGCACAGAAATGGGCACCTTTTCTACATATTCGTAATTATTTTGTTTCCCTATCTAACATAATGTCTTACTAATAACAAAACATTTTTTTTTCAATCGGTACTATAAGGGTTTTCTTCAATTTCACATTCTAACTTCTTTATCCAGCCATCTTAGGGTTTCAGCAAGAAGAAAATTAGTGATAATGCTTTCAATTTAATTAGTATATTACATGCACTGTAATTATTAGCGGGAAATGTTATATTAATGAATGTAAAAGTTAGCAGTAAATTACCTTGTAGCTATTATCAATTTCCCAAGCTACTGCTCCTTAAGATAACCCTCTCCCTATGGTCCTTCCGGTAATTTTTCTTTGCCTGATAAACATGATGATTAAACAGCACACAGTGCAAACCTTTGATACTTTTTAAATTAAATCCATGCCCAGCCTAAGGGCTGTGTCTGATTTCAACTAAATGTGTCAGTTAATCAGATAAAAAATTATCAGTAACTCAAAGAAACAGCAGCCGTAGGCTTCATCAGTGCCAGTGAAAGCTGAACAAAATAAGACATTCAGACAATATCACATTATGTGTAAAGGTTACTGATAAGCCTATAACTAAACAGAACTGCTTACTACCTTAATAATGCCTGTCTTTAGAGAAATGTTACATACAACAGTCAAATTACCTGAAGAATTTTAAAGAAATAAATGCAATTTGGAGAAAGAGCTAGAGGATATTCTAGTAGCTTCACACAATGATTGTGTATGAGAGGAAAGATGGAATTCTCCTTAAAATATAAAACATTCTCAAGGACTGAGTATATCAGAATCAACATTTTCCTGTGAAATATTTCAATAATTCTAAAGAAACTATGCTTAACAGTTCAGAAGGAAGCATACATAGCAATTCAAGATCATTTAATACATGGATCTATTCAGTGTATAACAACACCAAGTGTTCTATCTCTCAGAAAAAAGTATTTTTGAGGGAGCAAACTAGTAGTGTGTTGTCGTGATCTTAGAATGAAGATGAAGCTCATTTTTAGTCACTGAACAATGATCATCAAGAACCACTTGCAATATTACCAATTAAAACACAACACATTGTCAGAAACCTGATTAATATAATACAAGTATTTAAAGACTTCTACAATTCTCACTGTGCATTAAAATTTTCAAAGCACCCTCAGAATCCTAATTAAGATTATTTTAACTACATAAGATTATCTTACAATGCCTGATGCATCAGCCACAACTAGAAGACAGAAACTAAATTGGAAGGGAACAGAAAATTGTCTTTGAAAATCATAAAAGGCAGTGATTGTGAACCACCCACTGACAAGGCCACAGAACAGGGACCCAAAATCTTCCCCACCAAAAGGCAATGTCAAATTAGAGAACCATCATTTTCTTCATCTCTCCTATTGTGATTAGATAATGTTATTCAGCTGTAGCCGGATTCTCCTCTCCTTTCCTCCTTATCCACCATAATTTCTCAAATGTGTATGTGTGGCAGAATAAGAACTGGGATAATTCTATATAAATTTAGACCAGATCAGAAAGCTAGGACAAACCAAGTCAAGTAACTTGGTTTAAAATGTAGAAATGTAAACTTGGTTTAAAAAAATCAATTGACAAAGGATCGCTATAGTTTTATAATTTAAACTTTCAGCTCCCATTGCAGCTTTTCTTTAAGGACTTCAAACATCACTGTTACTAATATCACTTACCAGATTTCTTTCTTCCCAACAGATTTTACATAGAAGTTAGCAAAAACAGAGAGGCACTGGCATTTTCCCTCCTAAATTTAGCACAGTCTTGAAAGCTACTGTTCTGTGTCATGGAAAAGTCCACTACTAACGGGCTTCATTTCTGAAAAGCTAAACCTTAGGATAAAGAAATCCTCCTCTTTCAAAATTGATGCCCAGTGACAAAGTTCTCCTATTCATCCCCAGTCTACGCTACATGGCTCAGACATATTCATATCTGCTCTATTCTAAACCCTTTCCAGAAATGGATCAACTGTGATGAAAACTTAACCTATGAATTGAACATGGGAAAAATTCAGGCCTTCTATAATTTTAATTTAACTCGTAATCACTGAAAATTTTTCTTAGAAGAATGGAAGAAAATTCAAACCAGTGTCCAAGAAGTAAATGAATTTATCTGCCACTACTGATAAATCCTCAGGGCTTTCTGGTATTTTACACAAGGGGGTTGAAGTGTTATTAAAGTCCCTTTAACCCATGAATCTATCAGTGGTCAAAAATAAGGGTTTTTTTTAATGCTCCTTAAAATGATACTTTTCCAGTGCTATTAATAGAATTTTAATAAAAAGAAATATAATTTAAAAATTTAAAAACACAGTTAAGAGACTATATAAGACAGTAGTTCCGCAACAGCAAAATAGCTGTACTCTAAAAGCAAAATGGGAAAAAAGGAGCTACTGATGAGTTCACTCTAAAGGTTAAATATAAAGCATTCTATTTTCAAAAACATTTTTGCCTAAAGAGAAAATTCTGAAATAAAACAAACAAAGACATGCCACTCTAATGCTGAAATTTAGTTCAAGGAGAACCAAGAGAGGTGAAGCAACATTTAACCAACTGTATCAATAAAAATGAATTAAAAGTCATTCTCATTCTATGATAGCCAGGTAAAAAAACAATTCCCATGAGTTGGCTGGGAACTCAAGAAGAATTGATAACAAAAACAGAAGCGAAAATGCCCATTATCAAAAGATGACAGTCTAAAGGCAAGCAAAAATGCACTTTGTACAGATGTGGTTTCACACAAAGGCCTACTTCACCTTTGGGATTTTCTACTCTAAATGCTCAAATAATTACAGAACAAACTTGCCTGCAGACACTTCTTTCAGAAAATCTTATTTATAGATGACCTCAAAGAGAGAACTGATTACTTAACTTTCAAACTGGATTTGGCATGAACAAGCAGCCCTAAATTGAATAAAAGAAAATTATACTGCAGTGACAGGGTGCCAGCAAGCACCAACCACACCATTAAATCTTAAGCACCATGTATGCTTCTGTTCTTACAGTGACTATTCACATAACAAGTGCACTTGTTTGTCATTTTAAGTACAACTGCCTTATAACCCATAGTCATTAAATATGTCATCCATGGAAGAGGTGTGTCACATTTAAAACAAGCTCCATAAGATTTTATGTACATTAGAGTAAGATGTGATCACCTGCTATATACATAAGAATTCTACTCAGATATTTAACAAGCAAATTTGTACTATCTCATGGTTAAGGTTAAACTTTTTTTTTAAGAAAAGAATATTTCCCAAATCCTGATTCTATGCTATTAAATAATGTTTTATAGAGTATTTGGGAGTAGCAAAGTAAAACATTGAAAATTTTCACAACAATGCTAAAGCAAGAAAACTATAAAAAGTCCACTCCATTAACTTAGTGTTATTGTAAGGATATGAAACGATAGTTAGAATATAGTATTGGAATAGATGGTTAGTGCCACTGAGATGCGGAATTGGGTTGCTCTGCCCATTTCACAGAAAATTGACCAAACCAGCACATATCACAGCATTTAAGATCAGGGCAGGGCGCAAGGAGAAAGGGGTGTTCTGAAAAGGGGAGCAGACTTGGAAAGGTAGGCCTTGATTGGGTCCCACCTAAGCCATGGCCACGGATCTGGCCACTGGACTTCAGTGACTCTGCAGGCAGAGTAAAGCTGACGTCTGTGCAGCTCTGCCTCGCTTCAATCCAATTCACACCCAGGTCAAGCACAATCCTCACGTTACGGCTCCTCTGTCAGAGAAAAGACCAGTGACAAGAAGGGGACTCCACTTAAACTCTCCCAATTTCCTCATTTGTAAAATGAGAAAAACATTATTTGTGCTACCTTGAGGTACTATAAAGTGTACAATGCAATAAAAATGTGCCACTGTTAGATAGCATGGCATTGTGGGAAGAAAACCTGGGTTCAAGTCCTGACTTGTTCACGGGCTGGGTCATATACCCTCAGGAAACGCTTAATGCTTTCATAAAGAGAGTTTCCTCACTGTAATTCCATCTACCAATTAAATCACAGGTTCAACCTAAAAACTCATGGTGATTTCTTAGTGTGTAATGACAAAGACTGTTGCTGTGGCTCAAGTCACAGTCACTAAGGACATTCCTGCCCAAGTTTTCTCCCTCCACCAAATGATCAATTTAAACCTTAAATGAATTTTTGGTATTCAACAAGGGATTTTGCCCCCTTTTTTCCTCCAACTCCCAATGTGCCAAAAGCAGGGCAGGAAAGCAGATGGGGCTGAGGATAGATGTCGGTCACTCTTCATCCTACCAATTTGACTCCTTTCAATATTTAATTTTATCATCCTAGGTTACAGAGTGATATGTTTGGGTATTTTCTTTCTAATTAATAAAAATATAACCCCCTTTTCATTAACTGGCTTGAATCTCTACCTCAGCTCATTAAATATTTCTTAATAGAATAAACTAGGGAAAAAATCCAAAACCTTTTTTCTTCAATAGTGGTAACATATATAAACTCTATTAACAAGTAAAATAAATAATAAAGAAAGAGATAACTATTTAAAATATTTTGTCTGTCAGGAGGATCATGGTCAGAATCACCTCTAACCCTTATTATTACAGTAAATTTTTTTCATCTCTTCTAGAAACATAATTTAAGAATCATCACCATATTTCTCCTCATGGTAAGAGTTAAATTAAGCCTTCCAGGATATAAGCTGCTAATCTTTCTTATTTGTCCTTTGATCAGTTATACCAAGAAACAATTTTTTCTGCAATACGTGGCACTTCTGAATTCTTCACAATTCTTCATAGGATTCTCTTTAAAATGTTTCTTAACATGATCAACCCACTTAGGGTTAGGGTTAAGGTAGAAATACTAAGTACACATGCAGAATGCTACCTAAAGCTTTTTCTTTTCTATTATATGTTCATATGTTCTTTCTGTGGAAACTACTAAGGTGTTCTAAAAATGTACACACCTTTGCTATTTCCAAAAAAACCTTTCATTCTCTCTTCCACAGATTCCTCATAGAACCTTACAGATAAAAAAACACATTGTCCTTGATTACACTGGGAAAAGCATAAAAAAAATTATTTTTCAACTTCTTTCTAACCTGCAACACAACTTACCTTTTCTGCAACATTCCATTAGATTCTTAAAGGTACAGTAGACAACACTTAAAGACAGTAGCCAACACTTAACTTAGTAGCCAATACAAGAAATGGAACAGGTATGAGAGTAATTTAGAAGTTTATAAGTAGGCTGTGAAATGAAAAAGCCTGCAAAAAATTAACTAAAAAGTAATAAGATCATTTATGTAAATAAAACTAAGGTTACATATTTTCAATTTAAAAAGTAGAAACTATGTGAACTGAAGAATAGTAAAGTTACAAGCAGATAAAATTAAACATAATTATTATGACCAGGAAAGGACTCTGTAAACCTTTAAGTACTACATACAGATTATTATCATCATCATTGCTACTACCACTACCACCATGATCACCATTATCCTGACTCAAAGTAACATGCTCCATAATGGGTCATAGATGAGAGCTGAATTTTTAGAGAATTTCATAAAATTAAAGTCCTTCTATACTAAAACTTTGGCATGAATGCATAGTTTCAACATCTTATCTCAATTTTAAAAATCTATAAAATGGATAAGTACTATTTAAAAGGGCTATAGTGCAAATTAAGAAGTAGCATTAAGTACAAAAGTTATCAAACTGACACAATAAGCCATTTCAGACCTCTTCAAGGTATATTTGATTTAACGAGCAGTCAATCAAACTATTATTGTTGAAACCACATTATATATGTGTCAATCTGGGATGGAATTGCTACAAAGAGGGCTTCTGAATCTTCAGTTCAATTCAATTCAACAAGCATTGATTCATCACCTGCTGTGTGTAAGAATATGTGATAGTGCTGGGAATACAAAGAAAGAAATGAAAAATGACCCTTGCCTTTAAAGAGTTTACATCCAATTGGGGAATATAAATAAACAGATAAAAGTAAAGGTTAGATAATCTGAGGAGGGAACAACCAGAAAGACAAGGAAAAACTTCCAAACAGAAATTGAACCAGAGCTAAAATATGAAGATAGGCATTCCAGGAGGCAGAGATGGAGGTAAGAAGGAAATGCATTGCAAAGGCGGAGAGGTGAAGGATACAGTGTTGAGTTCTGAACTGCTGAGTTTAGAGAACAGAAAGTAGGACAGTTTGGTGTGAAATCAATGGAACCAGATATTTAAGGGCTAAATGGGGTATATCTGTAATACAGAAAAACCACCTGGATATTCTAATTATACAACAAGCCCTAGCATCCAAAAAGCTCATTTCTTTCTTTCTAAGAAAACAATATAATCCAAATAACCATGTAAACAGTCTTTATGATAAGATGATAATAAATGTGGGCTAAAGTTAGTAAATTCTAAAGGCAACTTCTATTGAATAAGTGTTCATAATTACAAGAATAACTGAATTATGTTATATTTTTAAGACATCATACATGCTGAAACAAATATCATGAAAAAAGTGTTGTGCCAAAGCCCCATTTACTTTAGAACCAAAGCTTTGTGAAAAGAAAAAAAAGGAAAGAAAAAGAGTCTTCTAATAAACTCATGCAATTCAGTTTCATATTATTTAATTTAAAATTTTTTCCTACAGAGATAACTTCATGGGACATGCATCTCATTTTCATGAGAATCTCACAGACTTGAACATACAGTATTTACTTCAATGCAATATAAACAACATATTGTAGAACATTTCATCTAAAATAATAGACAATGTTGAGCTATCTTTAAGTTCCAAAAAATACATTTGGAGGATTACGATGCCTGAGGAAGTCAACATTGTTTAAAATACTCAATGCCTGACCTCCCCCCACATGATTTTTAAGAATTATTTATGATAATCAAAGGCATAAGAAGCACAATGAGGAAGGATGAAATGGAAAGAAGACCCTACAAAATTACCCCCAAAAATCACTGGAGATATAAGCAAATAAATTTTCTAGAGCAGACAGTGAAGAAGCTACGTTGGAAGTTGGCCATTTGCTGACATTTATTCCGTAAGAAGCTTCTAGTATTATCAGTTAGCCATCTCAAATTCTACGTTCAACATCTCATGTCAGAAGAATGATAGGAGATGAGACTCAACCAAGTTTTGCTTTTGTTTAAAGCATCAGTTTTCCTAACAGCAGCTCTATAAGGGCACAGAATAAAAAAGTGAACCCCAAGGAACTACGCTGTTTTGGAGTATCAGACACATGCTTATCTATGAGAGGAATGGTGATATAAAACTGTTCTTACTCTGACTGGTCTGCTCTATTAACTTACATCCCATTTTATGTATGTTATGGAGATGGCCTGTCTCCCGTGAGTTGCATTGCCTACAGGCAGGAAAGGCAACCTACAACCTTGTATGTCATCCAAGGCCTCAGGTTCAGCAGAAACACAAGGATATTAGGAACCTCTCAATAATAGCACTGCCATAGGATAGGCATCCAGTCTAATTTTGTTAGTTGAAGTAAATAGGATTTGACCACTGAACCTGTTTTGTGTCCCTTAGGACTACTTCCTCTGGCACTACTGACCAGAATCTTCAGGAAAGAGGACAGCCCCTGTGAAACTACTTGATAACAGTATGGGGTGCTACTAAATAAGAAATTCCTCTACTTGAGTATATTGAAAAAGGGCATATAAGTTTACATATATAGATACATATGCATACTATGTTATATATTGAAAGACGCTAAGGATTTTCATTGTTGGTTTTTTTTTTTTTTTTAGTATCTATCCTTTGCATATGAAGACAATTCCATTAACCCATCATACAAAAAATTAATTTTAGCTATTTTTTCACATGTTGATGGACTGGTGTGGGTGATCTACCATAGTCTCATATTTATACTCAGTCTTCTTCAGTTCAACATTTTTTTTTGGATTCAGAAAATATGAACAACACATTTATAAAATTTGACCTAATTATCACTTGGCATGATGATAGCAGGGATAGTTAATTTGTTGAATAATGAAATCAAGAGTATATCAAGATCTCAACAAGCCAAAATAAGCATTTGACTCTGTGAAGCAAAATACAACCTTAAAGACTTTTCTCCAAAACAGAGTCTCTAATGTATATGCTAAAATCATAAATGATTCCTTGATAAATGTAACCAAAGAGATAGTTTTGTTCAAGTACCCTCTGATCATTGGGTCAAATAACTCAGAAAACAGGGAGAAATATGCTCAAAAAAGGTGTTTGCCATTCTAATGAAGGATATAATCCAGAGAGTCCTAATGTAAAAGGGATTCTCTATGGATAATCGGGTCCATCAGATGCTCCTGTTTGCAGATAACATTATGTTAACTGCATTAAGCACTGGAACATTACAGATCCTTCTCTCTAAGATCCAGGATTACTAAAGAAAATGGTCTAACAAGTCACACAAGGAAAAGCAAATGACTGAAAAAGGCTGATTGCCTGGTATGTCATGGAGTTTGATTGCTAAACCATGGCTTTAATACATAAGTACATATATCTACGACAAGCACTATAAGTGGACTTCAGTTTTGGTCAATCAGCAAACAACAAATACCAGAAGACCCTGCATTTTCTGCATTTTTCAATCTGTGGTCTGTTGGTGAAAATTTCCTATACCTACCAGTTCCCCTCTCACTCATCAAGAATTTTTTTTGATATATATGCAGAGCATTCTCATAAAGATTTTATTGAGACATTTCTAGATCCTGTGACTGACAGGATCACAGAGAGAACTAGACACTTGCTTTCATCCCCACTAGCTCTCAAAAACTCCCCCAAAGACATGATATAGAAGAGATAGAGCAATTACAGATATCTCGACAAAACAAAACACAAAGCAGCCAAACAAGGTAACAGTTTGTCAATTAGCAGCAAATAAAAACTAATTCACTTGCTCAGCAACCTCTCCACCAGTGCCCATCCTCTGGCAGGGCACCCAACGTGAGACACCAGATTTTATTCTGGAATTTGATCACTGATTGCTCTTCTTCTGGTGTTACACACTTTATCCCTGCTCTCGCACCAGTCTTCTATCACAACAACATCAGACTTCCACTGTGCTGCTGCAAAGGGTAATGGCAGCGGGAGTAAGGGTACAGAAAGGCAAAGGGTATTCCACATGACACAGGAGGACGTAGCCAGAGAACTAAAGAACAAGAAGAATTGGGAAAGGCACCCACATACATGAGCATCAGCACTAGACCTAATGGAGAAGGGACTGGCATCAGTTAAGAGCACTCATCCCCCAAACACCTACTCAAGAATTTTCCAACATGGGAGGCAGCTGAGATAGCTGTGAGGTCCAGTTTGTGGAGGACCCATCATCAAAGATGGAGTCAGAAAGTGAATAATTAAAGAATATGAGGGGAAAAGAACAAAAAGCAATAAAGATCTGCAGAGGAAGAACACTCAGTTTAGAACCCAGAGTACAAGTAGTTACATCAACAAGTAAGATACTCAAGCAGAAGGGAAGAAGCCTACCAAAACTTCAAACAATTGCAAATATATCCAAATAAATTTTGTAAAACAAACAAAATGGAACCAATATCAGATGAAATCCTTGGATTCCCAAGAGAACGTAGCACTACAGCAGGATTTATAGAATATTTTAGGAGAGGATTGCAATATTGAAGGAGTTAAAATGGGGGGTGGGGGATGGAAAGTTTATGCCCTTTGCAGCAAAAACAATGAGCAGAATAGAAAAATTTGGTTTTTTTGTTTTTTTTTTTATTTAACTTTTAACATTCATTTTCACAAAATTTTGGGTTACAAATTTTCTCCCCCTTTATCCCCCCCGCCAAACACCAAGCATTCTAATTGCCCCTGTGACCAATCTACTCTCTCTTCTATCATCCCTCTCTGCCCTTGTCTCCATCTTCTCTTTTGTCCTGTAGGGCCAGATAGCTTTCTATACCCCTTTACCTGTATTTCTTATTTCCTAGCGGTAAGAACATTACAGTTGATCCTAACACTTTGAGTTCCAACTTCTTTACCTCCCTCCCTCTCCACCCCTTCCCTTTGGAAGGCAAGCAATTCAATATAGGCCAAATCTGTGTAGTTTTGCAAATGACTTCCATAATAGTTATGTTGTATAGGACTAACTATATTTCCCTCCATCCTATCCTGTCCCCCATTACTTCTATTCTCTTTTGATCCTATCCCTCCCCATGAGTGTCGACCTCGAATTGCATTCTCCTCCCCATGCCCTCCCTTCTATCATCCCCCCCACCCTGCTTGTCCCCTTGTCCCCCACTTTCCTGTATTGTGAGATAGGTTTTCCTACCAAAATGAGTGTGCATTTTATTCTTTCCTTTAGTGGAATGTGATGAGAGTAGACTTCATGTTTTTCTCTCACCTCCCCTCTTTATCCCTCCACTAATGAGTCTTTTGCTTGCCTCTTTTATGAGAGATAATTTGCCCCATTCCATTTCTCCCTTTCTCCTCCCAATATATTTCTCTCTCACTGCTTGATTTCATTTTTTTTTTAAGATATGATCCCATCCTCTTCAATTCACTCTGTGCACTCTGCCTCTATGTATGTGTGCGTGTGTGCATGTGTGTGTGTGTACTCCCACCCAGTACCCAGATACTGAAATGTTTCAAGAGTTACAAATATTGTCTTTCCATGTAGGAATGTAAACAGTTCAACTTTAGTAAGTCCCTTATGACTTCTCTTTGCTGTTCACCTTTTCATGGTTCTCTTCATTCTTGTGTTTGAAAGTCAAATTTTCTTTTCAGCTCTGGTCTTTTCATCAAGAATGCTTGAAAATCCTCTATTTCATTGAAAGACCATTTTTTCCCCTGAAGTATTATACTCAGTTTTGCTGGGTAGGTCATTCTTGGTTTTAGTCCTAGTTCCTTTGACTTCTGAAATATCCTATTCCATGCCCTTCGATCCCTTAATGTAGAGGCTGCTAGATCTTGTGTTATCCTGATTGTATTTCCACAATACTTGAATTGTTTCTTTCTAGCTGCTTGCAATATTTTCTCCTTGACCTGGGAACTCTGGAATTTGGCCACAATGTTCTTAGGAGTTTCTCTTTTTGGATCTCTTTCAGGCGGTGTTCTGCGGATTCCTTGAATATTTATTTTGCCCTCTGGTTCTAGAATCTCAGGGCAGTTTTCCTTGATCATTTCATGGAAGATGATGTCTAGGCTCTTCTTTTGATCATGGCTTTCAGGTAGTCCCATAATTTTTAAATTGTCTCTCCTGAATCTATTTTCCAGGTCAGTTGTTTTTCCAATGAGATATTTCACATTATCTTACATTTTTCCATTCTTCTCTCTTTGTTCTGTGATATCATGCTTTCTCGCAAAGTCCTTAGCCTCCATCTGTGCCATTCTCATTTTGAAAGAACTATTCTCTTCAGTGAGCTTTTGAATCTCCTTTTCCATTTGGCTAATTCTGCTTTTGAAAGCATTCCTCTCCTCATTGGCTTTTTAAGCCTCTTTTGCCAATTGAGTTAGGCTAGTTTTCAAGGTGTTAATTTCTTCAACATTTTTTTGGTTCTCCTTTAGCAGGGAGCTGATCTGCTTTTCATGCTTTTCTTTCATCTCTCTCATTTCTCTTCCCAGTTTTTCCTCCACCTCTCTAACTTGATTTTCAAAAGTCTTTTTGAGCTCTTCCATGGCCTGAGCCCATTGGGTGGGCTGGGATACAGAATCCTTGATTTCTGTGTCTTTGCCTGATGGTAAGCATTGTTCTTCCTCATCAGATAGGAAGGGAGGAAATGCCTGTTCTCCAAGAAAGTAGCCTTCAATAGTCTTATTTCTTTTCCCTTTTCTGGGCATTTTCCCAGCCAGTGACTTGACCTCTGAATATTCTCCTCACACCCACCTCGCCTCCTGATCCTCCCAGCCAGCGTTTGGGGACTCAGATTCAAATGCTGCTTCCAGCCTTAGGGCTTTTGGCGGGGGCAGGGCTGCTATTCAGTATGAGATTATGTTCAGGTGGTCAGCTGGGGGCAGGGCCGCCTCTCAGGCTCAGTTCCCTCAGGGGGTTTATGCACAGACCTTCCACAATGGATTCAGGCTCCCGCCCACTTGGGGAGCCCTGGTCTGCAGCCACCTCTCAGCTTCTACCTCCCGGGGGGGGGGGGGGCCCGAATCATGGGGGCATCCCACTCCCCTCTCGACCCGCCAAAGAGACTCTCTCACCGACCCCCATCACCTGTGGGCGGAGGGACTTGTGCGGCCGCTGGAGATCCTGTCCCTGAAGCCTGCTCGGGTCTGTTTCTCTTGGTGCCGTGGCCGCAGCAGGTCTGGGCTGGGCTGGGCTCCGCATCTGCAGTGCAATGGACCTTTTGCGAGAGGTTTGCAGGTCCCTCTGTGGGTGGAGGGACCCGCATGGCCGCTGGAGATCCCGTCCCCGAAGCCCTCTCGGATCTTTTCCTCTCGGTGCCGCGGCCGCGGCAGGGCTGCCCTCAGCTCCCAGTCCCGGCGCCCAGTCCGCAGCGCGAAGGACCCCCTGCGAGAGGCTTGCAGGTCCCTCCGGAACAGAAATCTCCCTCGCTCCAATATTCCATGGCCTCTGGGTGCAGAATTCGCCGTGAGTTACTCCCCTGTAGCCATTCTGTGGGTTGTGGGTTCGGAGCTATGTGTATGTGCGTCTTTCTACTCCGCCATCTTGGCTCCGCCCCCCAGAAGAGAAAAATTTGAATCCACAGTGGCAAGTCTCTCCAAAGAAGTGAAAGAGGAAAGTAAAACTGACTGAGAATCTAAATATACTGAAATGTAGATTTGGAATCTGTTAGAATAGAGGCAAAGAAGCAAAAAGGGGTAAAAGAATGCATGCCCTCTATACTAGCAAAACACTGAGTTTAAAAACTGGACACACAGAGACAGCTTCAGGATCACAAACATCACAGAATAAAAAAAACCTGAACACCACAATGCAAGGAGTAAAGAAAACTGCTCAGAACTTATGAATATAGAAAACAAAGGAAAAAAAAATTAAGTTCAGTGATTGTCTCCAGAAAAAAAAAAAAATCTTATGCTTTAAAATCCAAAATACACACGGGTGAAATTTAGTAATTCCAATCACAAGCAACAAATTCTTTAAATTACCAGGAACTTCAAATATAAAAGAAAAGAAACCTGAGTAACATGAGATTATTCTAAAACCAGCAGAAGCTGTAGAAGGGAATGCTAGAACACATTCTACAAAGTAAAGGAGCTCCATTCCTTTGTACAACCCAAAATGACATACCCTGCAAACCTTGGCCTAACCGTAAACGAAAAATTATGGAAATTCACTAAAAGAGAGGCACTGGAAACATGATTACCTTAAAAACAAAATATATAAAAAGAAATAGACAGAAGCTGATTATGTGACTTGCAAACACCTCAGCAAAAATACAAGAAAGAAAGAAATATAACTATCAAAGAAAGCACAAGTATCAAAATATATTATCCTAATCGAGAGGATAATAAAAGGGAAGGAAATGAAAAGAGAAAGACATCTATGGGATTAAAATGAAAAAAAGGTAACAACAAAGGGACCACGAAGAGATATCTTTCTAAAAGTAGACAAGGGGATAAAGATAACTGTCCAACTTAAAAAAAAAACAGAAAAAGTGACAGTAGAGGATCCCCTCCCCTACCTCCTGCCCCAAGGCAAATAAAGGTATTCTGTGGGACTAGATAGAAGAATGGAAAGGTGTATAAGAAGAATTAGAAGAAAGAGAAGAATGTGTGATATGCCTTAATCAAGTCAATGGTAAATAATGAAGGGAAAATAAGTTCTGTAGTCAGTCAGGAGAGAGAGACAGAGACAGAGAGAGACAGAGAATCTTCAGGAAAAAAAGTGATGCAGTAAAGAAAGAGTTTGAAACTGGTGAAAAGAAAAAAGGATGATCTAATCTAAGTGGTAAAAGCAGTAGCACTGAAGTATACTCCTATGGGGGGGTGATATATGCTACAATGAGAGATGGGAACCTTATGGTGACTATAATCTACGAGGATTTGGTGCTCAGAGGTCCGCTTATTCTGAGTGAGTGCTGTGACTCAGACAACATCCTGCTCTTGGACATTGTGATCAGGGACATGGGAATTTCTATCACTGGGCAATGCACGTTTCTATACTATGTTGCACAGTAACAGACACTTCTAAGAGTGAGATACAGTAGACAAAAATGAGGGAAGGAAACGATCTACAAGTCAATGACACAGAAATTGTTAAGAAAAGGGTTAGGGTTAGTTTTAGAAGCTTTCATTCTATGACAAACATGAAAAGACTAAAGAAGGAATAAAGAAGTATAAAGGCCATGAATCAAAGATAAAGTTTTCGAATAAATAAACAGGGAAGTGATGCAACGAAAAGAACAAGTAAATAAATCCTTCATCGAAGAAGGCATTGAAAATAATAAATAAGTAAAGAAACAAACAAATAAGTAAATAAAACAACTAACAAACATGTTGAAGGGGAAAAAAAGATGGGGATTTTAATTAACTACATAACTGAGAAGAGGGAAAAGAAAAAAAGGAAGATGTACAGCATAACTAAATAAAAGGATGAATCAACATAAAAATTAATTTCCCTATTCCAAGAATAGAGAATGAGGTGAAAACGGGGGAGTGGGTTAGGGGTAAAGAAGGATAACCTGTGAGAACAGTGCTACCTTAGGGATGATTAAGTAAAAATAATTGCCATCACAAGCACTATCTTACAAGGAGATAATGGGGGAAAATTCTAATCCTGAGTGAAGAAGGGAAGGAGTTCTAGAGACATAAATGGAGAAAAATATAAATTTAACTTTTATGACTTTAAATGTGGATTCAACATTCCAACAAAAGAAGATGATAGAACAGAAAAGAGAAATCAAAACTTCACCACCTTCTACATCTAAAAAACATTAACTAAAAAGCACAAGTACATATAGAATAAAAATGAGAGGCTGAAACAAAATTTACTATGAATTAGGTGTATTCCAAAAAAAGCAGGAGTTGGAATCATGTTAGTATTAAAGAAAAAAATTCACAATAGAGAAATAAGGAAATTGCATTATGCTAAAAAGAAAACAAACTAAGGTTCATGTTAAATTTATATGCTTCAAATGGCATGGTACCTAAATTCATGCAGGAAAAATTAAATTACAAGAAGGCATAGTCATACAATGATAGGAGATTTTAATGTCCTCTCATAGCAGGGCACATGTAAAAGAAAGAGGAAATAGAAATCTGAATAAAATGCTTTAGAAACTAGAAGAATTAAGGCATCTTCTTAAAGGAACTATTAAAAAAAAAAACATTTTTTAGTCCTACATGGACCTTTACCGCCCCCCTCCCAAATGACACAGATCATAGTGTTGAGCTGTCAGCACCTGAGGCTCCAGCACACAAAGCCAGTGACCAGGTCCCTGACCCCCAGAACAAGAAGCAGTGCCCCTTGTGCTCCAGCAGAAGAGCTCAACTTTTTAAAAGACAGGAAATAGGCAAATATCATGATAAAAAAGCAGAAATAATAATCATAGATTCTTACTATGGGGACAGAGAAGATCAAAACACAAATTCAAAAGAGGACAACACTGTCAATATACCTCCATCCAAAATCTCAAAGGGGACTATGAAATGGTCACAAGCCCAAAACGCCTTCTTGGAAGAGCTCAAGAGGATTTTAAAAGTCAAATAAGAAGGGTAGAAGAAAAATTGGGAAAAGAAAAGAGAGATATGCAAGAGAGAATCAACAGTTTGGAAAAGGAAGGACAAAAATTGACAAAAGAAAACAAGTCCTTAAAAAATACAATTAGCCAAATAGGAAAAAAAGTACACTGAAGAAAATAAAGTCCTTAAAAAGTAGAATTGGCCAAATGGAAAAGGAGACATAAACTCACTAAAGAGAAGAATTCCTTAAAAAGTAAAATTGGCCAAATGGAAAAGGACATACAAAATCTAATAGAAGAAAACAATCCATTAAAAACTAAAATTGGGCAAGTTGAAGCTAATGACTCTATGAGACATCAAAAATCAGTCGAACAAAATCAAAAGAATGAAAAAAGAAGAAAATGTAAAATGCTTCACTGGAAAAACAACTGACCTGGAAAATAGATACAGGAGAGATAACTGAATAATTATTGGTCTACCTGAAAGTCATGATGAAAAAAAGAGCCTGGACAGCATCTTCCAGGAAATCATCAAGGAAAACTTCCCTGAGGTCCTAGAACCAGAGGGTAAAAAGAATCATTAAATGAATCCACCTACTACCTCCTGAAAGAGATCCCAAATTGAAAACACCAAGGAATATTATAGCCAAATTCCAAAACTATCACGTCAAAGAGAAAATACTGCAAAACACTAAGAAAGAAACAATTTAAATATCTTGTAACCACAGTCAGAATTACAAAGGACCTTGCAGCTTAAAAGAGTGGAGGGCATGCAATACAATATTCCATAAGGCAAAGGACCTGGATTACAACCAAGAATAAATTACTCGTTGAAACTGAGCATAATCTTTCAGGGAGGAGATGAACATTCAATGAAATAGGGAACTTCCAAACCTTCCTGATAAAAATACCAGAGTTCAACGGAAAATTTGATCTTCAAATATAAGACTCAAGCAAGGCATAAAAAGGTAAGCAGTAAAGAAAAAAACAAGTTATTCAATAAGGGAAAACTGTTTACATATGTACAAGGGATCTTGAAAACTGTATCTTTATTAGTATATTTAAAAGGCATATACGTAGAGGGCATGAGTATAAGTTGATTTTAAAGTGATGATAAAAAGTCTAATTAAGTGGTAAAAAGGGATTATTATACTGGGAGAAAAGGAAAGGAGGAGGCAGAAATTGGTAAATTACATCACATGAAGAGGCACAAAGACCTATTACAGTAGAGGGAAAAAAGGAACTGAGATAAACATTGTTTGAACTTTACTCTCATCAGATTTGGCTCAAAGAAGGAATAACAATCAGCTAAGGTATAGAAATCTAACTTACCTGATGGGAGGTAGGAGGGAAAACGGGAAATTTAATGATAATAATTTAAATAAAAGGGAGGGGGAGTGGAAAGAAGAGAGGGAAGAAGTAGTAAGGCAAAAGGTTAAGCAAAGGGAGAGGGCTGACAGAAGGAAGGGCAGATTGAAGGAGGCAGTGGTCAAAAGAAAACTCTAGAGAAGAGGGAAAGGGACAAAGGAGAGAGAAAAGCATAAACTGGGCTGGGTGGTTGGAGAGAATAGGATGGAGAGAAAGACACAGATAGTAATCATAACTGTGAATATGGAAAGGATGAATGTGAATAGGATGAACTCTCCTATAAAATGGAAGTGGATAGTAGAGTGGATTAGAAACCATAATCCTATCATCCTATATATGCTGTTTACAAGAAATACATTTGAAGCAGATGGAGGAAAGGTAAAAGGCTGAAGCAGAATATATTATGCTTCAGCTGAAGAAAAAAAGCAGGGGAAGCAAACCTCATCTCAGACAAAGCAAAAGAAAAAATAGATCTAATTAAAAGAGATAAGGAAGAAAACTACATTCTGCTAAAAGGTACCATATATTTACCAAGTGGTATAGCATCCAAATTCTTAGAGAAGTTAAGGGAGGTACAGGAAGAAACAGATAACAAGATTATACCAGTGGGGGACCTTAACCTCTCCCTCTCTCAAATGGATAATCTAACCACAAAATAAACAAGAAATAAGTTAAGAAAATGAATAGAATTTTAGAAAAGTTAAATATTGTAGGGCTCTGGAGAAAACTGAATAGAAAGGAATACACCTTTTTTTCAGCATTACATGGCACCTACACAAAAGTTAACCATATATTAGGGCATAAAAATCTCACAATTCAATGTAGGAAGGCAGAAATATTAAATGCATCCTTTTCAGATCATGATGCAATTAAAAACATGTAATAAAGGGCCAGGGAAAGAGAGACTGATAATTAATTGGAAACTAAATAATCTAATCGTAAAGAATCAATAACAAAGAAACAAGCAATAACTTCATTCAAGAGAATGAAAATAATGAAATAACATACCAAAACTTACGGGATGCAGCGAAAGCAGTTCTTAGGGAAGTTTTATATCTCTAAATTCTTATTTGAATAAAATAGAGAAAGAGGACATCAATGAGTTGAGCATGCAACTAAAAAAGCTAGAAAAAGTAATAAAAATTTTCCAATTAAACACAAATTAGAAATTCTAAAAACCAAAGGAGAAATTAATAACATTGAAATTAAGAAGACTATTGAACTAATAAATAAAACTAAGAGTTGATTTTATGAAAAAAATACAATAGAATAGATAAGCCTATTGTTAATTTGATTTAAAAAAAAAAGAAAGAAGAAAAGCAAATTACCAGTATCAAAAATGAAAAGGGTGAATTCAACATGACAAAGAGGAAATTAAAACAATAATTAGGGGTTATTTTGTCCAACAGTATACCAATAAATTTGACAATTTTAGTAAAATGGATGAATATTTACAAAAACATAAATTGCCCAGATTAACAGAAGAGGAAACAAAATACTGAAGACCATTTCAGAAAAAGAAATTGAACAAGTCATCAATGAACTCCCTAAGAACAAATCTCCGATGCCAGATGGATTTACAAGTGAATTCTAGCAGACATTTAAAGAACAATTAATTCCAATACTATATAAACTATTTGGGAAAATAGGTGAAGAAAAAGTCCTACCAGATTCTTTCTATGATACAAATATGGTCCTGATACCTAAACCAGGAAAATCCAAAACAAAGAAAAGTACAGACCAATTTCCCTAATGAATATTGATATAAAAATATTACATGAAATATTAGCAAAGAGATTACAGTAACTTATCTTGACAATAATACACTATGAACAGGTAAAATTTATACAGGAATGTAAGGCTGGTTCAATATCAGAAAAGCTATCAGCATAACTGACCATATGAACTCATATGATGATCTCAGTAGATGCAAAAAAAGCTTTTGACAAAATACAACACGCATTCCTATTAAAAACACTAGAGAGCATAGGAATAAATGACTTCTTCCTTAAAATGATAGGTAGCATTTATTTAAAACCATCAGCAAGCATTATATGTAATCAGGATAAGCTAGAAGTATTTCCAATAAGATTGGGGTGAAACAAGGATGTCCACTATTAACACAGTTATTCAATATTGTACTAGAAATGTTAGCTTTAGCAATAAGAGAAGAAAAAGAAATTAAAGGATTAGAATAGGCAAAGAAGAAACAAAGTTAACACTCTTTGCAGATGATATGATGGTATACTTACAGAATCCTAGAAAATCAAGCAAAAAATTACTTGAAATAAGAAACAACTTTAGCAAAGTTGCTGGATATAAAATAAACCCACATACATCATTTGCATTTTTATATATTACTAACAAAGCCTGACAGCAAGAGATAGAAAGAGAAATTCATTTAAAGTTACTGCAGACATCATAAAATACTTGGGAGTCTATCTACCAAAACAAACCTAGGAACTATATGAACACAATTACAAAACACTTTTCACACAAATAAAGTCAGATCTAAATAACTGGGAAAATATCAGTTACTTATGGGTAGGCTAAGCTAATACAATAAAAATGACAATTTTACCTAAATTATTTTATGTATTCAGTGCCATACTACAAAAAATTATTTTACAGAGCTGGAAAAAATAATAAAATTCATATGGAAGAAAAAAAAGGGTCCAGAATATCAAGGGGAATTAATGAAAAGAAATGCAAGGGAAGGTGGCCTAGCTGTACCAGATCTTAATTTGTATTATAAAACAGCAGTCATCAAAACTACTTGATACTGGCTAAGAAGTATACAGGGGTGGATTAGCAGAATAGGTCAGGTACAAAAGAAACAACAGTCAGTGACTATAGTAACGTACTATTTGATAAATCCAAAGATTCCAGCTTCTGGGATAAGAACTCACTATTTAACAGAAACTTCTAGGAAAACTAGAGAAAAAGTATGGTAGAAAGTGGACATAGGTCAACATCTTACACCCTATTCCAAGATAAAGTCAAAATGGCTACAGGGTTTAGATGTAAAAACTGATACTACAAGCAAACCAGGTGAGCAAGGAAGAGTTTACCTGTCAGATCTATGGAAAAAGGAAGAATTTATGACCAAACAATAGATAGAGAACATTATGAAATGCAAAATGGATAATTATAATTACACTAAATTCATAAGGTTTTGCACAAACAAAGCCAACGCAACTAGCATTAGAAAGGAAACAGAAAGCTAGGAAACAATTTTTATAGCCAGTGGCTCTGAGAAATGCCTCATTTCTAAAATATAGAGACAACTGAGTCAAATGTACAAGAATACAAGTCATTCCCCAACTGATAAATGGTCAAAGGATATGAACAGGCAGTTTTCAGATGAAGAAATTAAAGCTATCTAATTAGTCTTATGAAAAAATACTCTAAATCACTATTGGAGAAATACAAATCAAAACAGCTCTGAGGTACCTCTGCACACCTATCAGATGGGTTAACAAGACAAAACAGGAAAATGATAAATGTGGGAGAAGATGTGGGAAAATGGGAACACTAATGCATTGTGGGTGGTGTTGTGAACCAATCCAAATATTCTGGAGAGCAATTTGGACCTATGACCAAAGGGCTATAAACTGCATGCTTTTTGACCCAGCAATACCACTTCTAGCTCTGTAACCCAAAGAGATCATAAAAACAGGAAACAGACCCACATGTACAAAAATATTTATAGGAGCTCTTTTTGTAGTTGCCAAGAATTGGAAATTGAGGGGATACCCATCAATTGGGGAATGGCTGGACAAGCTGTGGCATATGAATGCAATGGAATAATTAAGGGATTTCAGAAAAACCTGGAAAGACTTATTTGAACTGATGTTGAGTAAAAATGAGCAGAACCAGAAGAATATTGTACACAGAAACAGCCACATTGTGAGATGATTAACTTTCATAAACTTAGCTCTTCTCAACAAGGCAAGGTTCTAAGACAACTCCAAAAGACTCATGATGGAAAATGCTGTCCTCATCCAGAGAAAGAACTATGGAATCTGAATGACGATCAAAGCATATTATTTGATCTTTTTTTTCCTGTTGTGCTTCGTTCCTTCTTTCTCGTGGATCCCCTCATTGGTTCTAAGACTTTTTTACAACATGACTAATGTGAAAATATGTTTAAAATGAAAGTATATATAGAGCCTATATCAGATTTCGTGCCATCTTGGGGAAGGGGAGAAAATTGAAAACTCAAAAGGTTATAGAAATGAATGTTGAAAACTAAAAATAAATTAATTACTAAAAATTTTTAAAAGGTAGTGTATATAGGAGAGCAAACATATCTGAAATGTTTGCTCTTGTATTCAATTTTTTTTATTAAAAAGCCCAGCTAAGCTTTTGATCAGGAGAATGCTAAGAAACAGTAATTCTACTATAATATAAGAAAACAAAAAGAAGTAAGGACCTAATTGGCAAGATGATGACTAAGGAAAAAATAATCTAGAAAGTTTCATATGTAAGTATGATTATTTTGGAGGGAGAGTGATCACATTCCTACATAATTGTTGCTGGCTTCATTATGAGGCAACAGAGAATTCAGGGAAGTAAAAAGTGACACAGCAAGGTTCTTCCAGCTGACAATAATGCTAGCAAGGCCACCTTAAGCCCAAGCTATCTCTCTTATTAGTTTTACCAACCTAAGCAGAATAAATACATGGGATGATGAAAGGAGATTCTCAAATCACACTCAGAATGACAAAGATGTTCCCACTACAAAAGGAACTTGGGAACTGAGACCAAATAAGGGAAAAGTCCTACCTCTCAGCTCACCACTGATGCCAGTAATTCTAGAGTGCATGTGACTTGAGAAATGACAGGTATAATCTGCCATGCTGCTTAAATAGTTTGTGGTTATGTTCACTGAATGGATCTAAGTGAAATGTATGTTTGATGTGACACTGAAAGTGGTCCTTCTTGTGTCCAGATGATCTTAAGTGCTTCATCATGCCATCAAGGCCATAATACTTCCCAAAGTACTTATATAACTACCAAGTTCTTTAAACCCCACATTTAATTTTAGATGACTCATCTTCTTATCCCTGGTCAAGATAGGGTGATATTTCAGATAAAAAATTAACTGTGAACGACTACGTGGATTTTATAAATTTGTTCAACAGGATATGGATTTGTCAGTTGGAAAGCTTCTTCCCCCATACACAGGAACAAGTGAGATCTGAATTCTGATATCACATGAGTGGACAGTTTGGTAAAAATCACTACAATCACAGTTCTATAAATCATGGATTTGGACCAAATCACAATTAGACTGAAATTGATTTTAGACATGATTATAATTTGTAGTCTTTCATCAGTCTGTAATTCAAATTTATGTCAATGGCATATTAGACCATCACTAATAGGTATGAAAGCTCTATAGATATAAGCAGGAGTGGTATACATGGGATTTCATATTTTTTCCCTTTGATAGGTCTCTGGACACATCTACTATAAAATGCTAAATTAAGGACCTAAGGATTGAATAATCTGGACTCTTGCATGCAGAATGCAAGGCAAAGGATCCCTAAAGTGCCTTCACTCTAAAACAAGATTATAAAAGGGGAGCATATTCACCCAATATGCTGATGATACTGTCTAAGGACAGAGAGTGGGGATTACTAATGCCAGCCATTATAATTGTTTTAAATATTTTTTCATTGGTGTTGTTTTTACTTGAAAGATTATTTCTATAAGTACTCCTATGTTAGGAACTATGTATTTAAGTGTAAGATACCCCACAGCTGACTGACTACATATAGTTAGTAGGCCTAAATCAAGGTGGGATAGTTGTGTTCCCATAAGGGAACTCAACCAAAGATAAGAGAAGACTGACCCAGTAGAAATAATGCAAATCACAAGAACTGGCAATTGCTTACATATAATGGAAATATAAAATTATGGTGGTTATATAGCGTATAGAAGTTGTTGGCACTAAAACTGAACCATGAAGTTGACTGTAAATCTTTGTTTGCTTTGTTTTCCCCCAAAATCATGGTTGCACTGGAGACTGAAATATGATTAACAGTGTAACTTGTCTCTTAAAAACTGGATTCCAGAGGGGATAATGTATGGATTATTTTGGAATTTACACAACATATACTAGCGTGAGAGGCAGAAATGATAGTACTTGCTGATTAAGCTAATGTTAAGCTCTTACATCATTCTGTATTGTTTTATCTTATAAATTTATTTTTGCTCATAGTAATTTTTGGTACTAGGTTTGGTTTGGGCAATATGCTTATGTAGTATATTATATTATATGAATGGGATATGAAGCTGAAAGCTTTCATAAGATTTATCAGCTATTTAATAAGATGATTTAGCTTCACATAATAATGGAGCTAAAATGGAGCATATCTGACACTTGCAGATATTTTATACAAGAAAGAAAATAGTTAACCAATTGCAAAATATTTATGCAGACAGATTTATGCAAATATAAATGGTGTAACTTTCCATAAGAACTAATGGGACTCTAGATGCATCCAACAATTTGTATGTTATTCTACTTTGATTTGAGTTTCACACATTGTAACAAATACTTCTATTTTAGTAGGCTCACTATAGTAGAAAACCAGATTGGAGCTAGAAACTATTATTGTTAAAGAGGCATTGCTGATGAATTGGCAAACCACTAACAAGGATTCTGAGAGGCAAAGATAAGGGGGAAGTGAATTCCAGGTACACAGCACGACTTCTAATTAGAAGATGGAATGTCAAGCTTAGAGAATAGTTTTCCCTAGCTAAAACTTGGAACGTATGCATGAGTGTACTGTAACATACAGAACCAGATAGTAGAGGTCTTAAATGCTAGGCTAACACTTGAAATACATATTAGACTTGTTTTATTTCACTATAAGAAAAGAAAGAGAAGCAAAGCATGGAAGGTGCTGGATGATATATTTCAGTTCAATATAAGAAAAAAATTCGTAATTAATAGAGCTGTTTTCAAGCAGAAGTTTGCAAAGGAGATTTCTACTCTAAGGTCCCTTGTAACTCAGATTCTATGACTTCGTGATATTATAATATTCTAGTCCCACAGGCTAAAAGAATATATTAACTCTTTTTTTAGTAGAGAATAATATATTCTTGTAGTTAATCAACAAACATGAAGTACGACAATGCACTAAACTAGGTAGGTCAATGGAGATTCAAATACAAAAGCAAGAGAATCTGGCCCTGAGGGAACGTCCAGCTTACTAGTAACAGCTTAAGTTTATATGGTGATATATATGAATTATTTCATTCAATTCTCACAAGAACCCTAAAATTATAATAAGCCCATATTATAAATGAGTCAAGTGAAATGCCCAGGGTCACGCAGCTACTAATCATCTGAGGCAGAATTTCAAATCAGTGCTTCCTCATTCTCAGTCCAACTCTTGAGACTGCCTCTCTTTAAGCAGAGGACGTATGGAGAGAATGTATACTGGAAGTGCTGAGTAAGCAATCCTTCTATACAGGTCTGGATGATTTCCTATCTCACTCCTCACATTAGTTATTCTACACCTTATCCTCTCTCCTCAAGCCTCCAAGCTTCTACATCTCCCGGTCCTCACCTTCTTCAGCAGAGGGCTTACTGAGAATTGGCCCAGAGCTCCCACTTCCTCCCTTATCTTCATCTCAAACTTCCTTGACCACCTACTGTCTTTTTCCTTCAGTGTCAGATAAAGGATGACCAGGATTTTTTGGCTCACTCCAACTTTTGATGGGCTTAGTTTCCTCATTTGTAAACCAAAAGGGTTAAACAAATTTACCTTCAGCTTTTTTCAGCTCTGATATTTTAAGCGTAACAATTTTATCTTAAAGTTGATTTAAATTCCATAAACTCTTCACGTGTAAATGAAAATAAAAATAAAATATTGAAAATAGAACTTTTTTTCAGCTAGCAAAGTAAGAAGATAATAAGGAGCAATAATAATGTTTACATAATTACACAGTGAACTTATTTCACTCATTGATAAATCTTCACTTGAACTTATCTAAAAAGTGAAAGCTTCTCTTTCTGCTGATTTCAGAATATATTGTTGATATTGTTACATTATTATAGTGGGGAAATATCAGCTTCTGTCTAAAGAATTATTTTCTGGTATGTTATTCTTTCTCTAGAGATTTACTTAAGTGAATACCATGCAGTTACTGCATCATTTGTAGTTTGCTGCCCAGAAAATGTATTCCAAGAACAGCTGTATTCATTTAAATTCACATTAATTTTGGATTTTTACCTCCTGGCATGCAGAAAATTTATTCTCATAGAAATATTATTTGGTGATGGAATTTGTTACATTTTTATAACTATATATAACTATATAATCTATATGCATATATTATATTTATTTACCCAAAACTATTTATCCCACTTATTTCAAATGGTACCAACATGTGGCAAAAAGAGCACTGAACTTGAAGTCAGAAGATCTGAAGTTCAAGTCAAAGCTCAGACATATATTTATTCCTTGAGTGACTTTGAGCAAGTCTTTATACTTCACCAGCCATCAGTTTCCTCATCTGCAAAAGGCAAACAATAGAAATACCTGCATGACTACTTGCCAATACCTGTATTCAAGTTCTGTCTCTGGCAGGCACCTACTGGATCACACTGGTCAAATCACTTAAAGTCTCTATGCCTAAATTATTTCTTTTGTAAAATGGGGCAAACAATTGGACATCACCAAGTTGTTATAAGGAACAAATGAGGTAAAGCATAAACAATTCTTTGGAATTCTAAATATCTTGTTGTGTTCGTCCTTCATTCTCGAAGAAGACCGTGACATCAAGATGATGACATGACTTGCAGTTGACTTTGATTTGAGTGAGGGAGGACTGTGCAAGGTCACCTAACCTCACTTTCTTCTCCTGAGCCATCTGGGTCCAGTGACCTGATATTCTTCAGCATGACTGGAGATGGCCCAGGACACAATGTGAGATCCTGGCCCTTTGAGGCCAAGGTCTTATCACATTCTTACTTTGAGTGAGATACACCCATTCAATGAAAAGACTTCTTTAAGTAGTTACTCAAAAATTAAAATTAAAAAAATTATTAAAATAATTAAATAAAAATAATTTCAAAAAAAATCAAACTAGAAGGGGAAGAGTCCCAGGGTCCTTGGGTAAAAGAGAAACAATTGCTACATCTAGGACGTTATGGAATGCCTATGGCAGGGCTGAAATTGGATGACTACTTAGGGAACCTCTCAGAAAGAATCATTAGTTCGAGCAAATGAGGTATTAGGTAACTAAGTCATAGTTAACTGTTCTAAATCCATCATTTCCCAGTTCAAAAACTATCATCAGCTGTACTTCACTACCTAGTGAATAAGATAAAAGCTCATTAGGCACTACATTCAAAGCCTTCCATAATCTAACTTGGATTTACTTTTCATTATTCCCTTTTGCACACTCTCTACTGTAGACAAATCGTTCTCCATTCTCCTCTTGCCTTCTCCTGTCTCCATACATTTGCACACACCCATGCCTCAAAAAAGGTACCCCACCACCAAAACCAATTCATCTCTTCTGCCGACATCCTGTTCTCCAAGGTTGAGTTCTGGTACTACCTCCTCCATTAAAACCTATCTAATTCTTCCAGGTGAAGATGATCTGCCCCGCTTTGAATTTCCCATGCCTCTCTACACTAGTTATCTTAAACATTTAAATATTCTTAAACAGTTATTTGCTTATGTTTTTTCTTCCCCCCTCCCTCTCCCATTAGATTGTAAATTTCTGAAAAGCAAGATTGCCTTGCATGTGATAAATGTTGACTGGAGGTACTGGGTGCTGCATTCAGCGTTTTCTACACAAGGTGATTCTGAAAAGTAAAACCAAGGAGTCAAGGCACTGCGGTACAGTGGAAAAGAGAATCAAAGGACTTAGACTGAAATTCTGGCTTTCCAACTTTCTCTACGTGTAATGCCATTTCATGTCTCTGGACCTCCGCTCCTCCTCCTCTATAAAATGAGGTAGTTAGATTAGCTTAACAGCTACTTTAAGGTGCCATTCAGTCTTACATCTCTGATCCTATGAGTTAAACAGAAGAATCAGTAGCAAGGGAAACAAGAGGCACAAGATAGAATTGTGGTAGACTGAATTTACACGATCAAAGCTTTGTGGCCTGGGAGTAATTTTCATATGGTTATATGGCTTCTATTTACCAGTGTCTGTACTCATCTTCTGCTAGAGGTAGGGTACATAAAATTATTATTTTTCTTACTACTTTCATGTTGTTACATCCTATGACGACAATTTTTTTCCATATGACAAAAAAGAAAATGAGAGTGAAGTGGAAACAATTGAAGTTAAATAAGCGTATGTCTTTTTTCTATATTTAAAAACATGATTTTATAGACATAGCAATAAATGAATGCATCTGAGAAAATACTAGAGTCTCAATTTACTGGAGAAGGTGGAAGGTGAACATTGGAGAGCTCTTCTCAGATCCTCCACCATTTTAGTAAGGCATTCAGGGAATTCTCCTCATCACCGCCCATTAGGCTACTTTCTTGGACTTAACATCTCTGCAATTCTCACCTCCCTAGATAATCTCCCACCCTGGCTGTAGAACTTTTTCATGCCTCCCCCCCTGGAAACTGTGCCCTCTCCACCTTCTCCTTTTCAGCTTCTTTTAAAGTATTATTTATATGTGTATTATGTATATGTATGTATTTTATGTACGTGATCTCCACAAGACTAGGGATTGGCTTACGCTTTTCATTGTATTCTCAGAGCAGTGCCTGGAACACAGCTGGTGCCTAATAAATGTTCACTGACTCTGCCTTTAAAGTGGGAATTGAGTCAGATCAGTCTCACTATCCATGAAGTGCACTGAAGAACTGTTCACTTTTAGCACTATGAGAACAGACATTATTTAAAGATAAAGAGCTTTAATAAATCCAAACAGATATAAAGAAAAATAAAGTTAATTCCCTTTTTCTTTTTATTGATAATTTGTTTAAATTTGCCTTCATTTTTGCATATATTCTTTACTCAACCTTGGACCAAGAAAATGTTTCTGCTAAGGAAGATTTAAAAAAAAAAAAAAGGTCCACAAAATCAATCAACACATCGCTACTATCTGATAGAACAGACAATGGTCCACATTCCAGCAGATTTTCTCTGCCCTTTTCAGAGGTCTTTTGGTCATCATAACTGCAAAGCACTGAGTTGACTTTTATTTTTCTTTCCTTTTACTTTCTGTCATGTATATACTTTTCCTAATTCTGTTTACTCTCTATCACATAATTCTTGCTTCTCTGAACTCTTCTCATCGTTTCTTACAGTAATGCATTTTATTCATAATCACAAATTGTTTAGCCAATCACCAATCAATAAGCTCCTATTCTATTTCTAAGTTTCTTTTTTCTTTCTTTTTTTTTTTTGCTACCACAAAAAGTGTTGCTATGAATGTTTGCTTGGCTATGACAGCTTTCTGTTATTGCCTCAGCGGAAGCACATGTGTAACAGGGATCTCTGGATGGATGTTTGGATCCAAGCAGTATGGATATTTTTGTCACTTTCTTTTTAATCATAACCTTTTTCTCCTTAGAAGATGAGACACTGTGGTGGAACATAAACAGGAAACTGACTTTAGAATTTGGGAGATCTGGGTTCAGTTCTCACCTAGGACAAGCATGAGCTGCATTACTCTGGACAAGTCACCTTACCTCTCATATACCCATTCACCTCCCTAAGACCAGTAGTTCTATTAATTACACACACACACACACACACACACACACACACACATACACACACACACACACGCTATAAATTTCACTTGGGAATATAAACTCTAAATGAATTTTATAATTTTTTTCAATCATTTTTATTGATATTACACTAAAATCCATACACTGATTTAGGGATTGTGATTTTTAATTTATTGAAACAGCCCAACCATGAGCAATGAATAATACACCTTCAATTATTTGTCTTTATTTCTTTAGGATATACTTTGTTATTATATTTAAATGTCTTGATTATATCTGGGGAGTCTCCCAGGTCAGCCCACTCTTCATTTCGAATCAGTTTCACTCCTTTGTCCGGTTGCCACCATTTCACTGACCTGGGCACTTTCTTCTCAGCCCTCCTCTCTTTCTCAGCTCCCTTTTGGATGTTGTCTTCCCTCATTATAAGATTAAAAGTTTCCTGTAGACCAGAATTGCCTTTTTTTTGTCTAATTTGTCACCCAGGTTTTAGTACAATGCATGGCACATAGCAGGTGCTTAATCAATATGTATTGACTGACTGGACTAACTCACAGATGTTTTGTTTTTACTTATTTTGAACAGGATTTCTCCTATTCCTAATGAACTTTTAGGAATTACTTTTATTCTGCTATTTTATGGAACTTATGAATAGTCTCAATGTTTACTTACTGACTTTCTGGGATTTTCTAAGTGAACCTATTTTCAATAAAAAGGTAAAAAATAAAAATCACCTCCTTTTTGAAAATGTGTTTTTGTTTCCCTGGTCTGTCATCACAGTAGGGAGGAGAGTTCTTGCTTTATTGGTGTTTCTATTGGAAAACCCTGTGTTACCCTACTAAAATGATGCTAGTTTTGGGTTTGACATGGACTTTTATCATATTAAAAATGGTCCACGTGTCCATGCAATAAAGAGTGTTGGTTTTTTGGCGTGTGTGTGCGCGCGTGTGTGTGTGTGTGTGTGTGTGTGTGTGTGTGTTTAAAAGCATAAATGAGTATTATTCTCTGAAAAGGCTTTATGGTCACTTACTGATAACCAAAAGTGGTTTGGGGTAATTTCATTTTTGAACTGGATTTATTATACTATTTGCTACTGTTGAACCATCCTAGCTTCCTTAGTATAACTGTGACTTGGTAATGATTTTTTTTTTTAATATTTCTATAGCTTCTTTGCTAGTAATTTGATTTTTTGCTTCAATATCTATTACTGACATTGGTCTACAGTTTTCTTTCTTTGCTTTATCCTTACCTGGTTTATGTATCAGGACTATATTTGTCTCATAAAATAATTTTGGTGGAATGTTTCCAAATTTCTGAGAATCTGAGCAGCACATACATCAATTGTTCTTTAAACATTTGAAGGAGTCACCTGTAGGTGTGTCTGACCGTGATTTTTTTTTCTTTGATAAACCTTTATGGTTTGTTCAGTTTTATTTTCTAAGGTTATGATGTTTAAGATCACAATTTTACATTTTTAATTTAGATATGGTAAGTTTTTATAAGTAATCTTCCATTTCTGTTAAATTCTAAGCTTTCATAGAAAAGGTATGCTAGCAATCAGTAGGTTTGGGTTATATCTTTTATTTCTTCTCTGTTGTGATTTCCACTCTGTTAATTTTATTTTCTTAATTTAATTTTTTTCCCTTTTCATTTTGATCAGATTGGTTAAAAGGTTTATCAATTTCATTAGTTTTTTCAAGTAGTAGAGGTAGTAATTATAAAAATATACCTCATCAGTGGTTTTCACTATAATCTGAATAATGGTATCCCATACAAGTTTTTCAAGATTCAGCTCAATCTTGCTTTTTTATTCATTTTGGCAAGATATAAAAGCTTCCTAATAGATAGTGAGTGTAATGAAAAACAAGTCAATGCTAAAAATTATCAGCACAGTCTTTTAAACTATAATAGGGTTAATCAAATTTATTCTACATCACAAGAAAAAGAAATATATTCAGTGTTATTACCCAGTGTGCACAAAAATCTAATATTACATTTAATAATATAAGTGGCCTAACCAATTCAGGTACAAAAATCACAGTTCTGAGCATACTTCAGGCTTCACACACAAAGATAAGTCAAAAGTTCGGTAATGAAATTAGTCCAGTTATTTCTTCTCAAATCAAAACTCAACACAACATAGTGAACATCACTCCTAAATCTATCAGTTCTACAGAAAAGCAACATGAATACGTCTGCTAGAGACTAAACAAAAGCAGAAGTCTTCAGCCTTTGTCATTTTTACTGTTATTTTTCTAGCCTCAAGCAGGAAAAACACTTTGGAAAGGTCATTAAAGAAGCCTTCCAGACTACTTAACATAAGAAATTATGACTTCTATGTTGGCCTATTAACCGAATATTTAACAGCCACTCACATTCCACAGACGTCAGTATTAAGTTTGATTCTTCAAAGAAACCAGCTGACATCACAAAGTTAATTGTTACAACTATGATTTATCAAATCAGTAGGAAGCTAAAGAAATAAAATTTTCATTAAAGAAAAATGTTCAAGTGCTGCCTGACATTTCTAGTGAAGGAAGGAAGGAAGGAAGGAAGGAAGGAAGGAAGGAAGGAAGGAAGGAGGGAAGGAAGGAAGGAAGGAAGGAAGGAAGGAAGGAGGGAAGGAGGGAAGGAGGGAAGGAGGGAAGAAAGGAAAAGAATTCACTCTCCATTTTCTAAACTCATATTCTAGGTCAAGAATAGGTGTCCTTCCCTCCCCCCTCTCCAAAAAAAATGATAATATTTGTACTGAAATGCCAAAATGCTAAATAACTAAACTATGAAGTTACTAACAAAAATTGCCATGCCAAAATTTAAAAATTTGATTCTTGAGAAAGAACTTTTTACACCTTTCCCTCTTTTATCAACAGCAATCCAGGTAATAGTGACAGCTTGTGTGACAATATTGCCTTTGTTAGTTTAGCCCCAACAGAAATAAAGATTTCCTGATTACAACTTTGTAATTTAAGTCAACTGAAAAGATGTCTGAAGATGTAAAACAAAGAGAAGTCTGACTGCAAGCATTTAAAAAGAATACTATCCAAGTTCAGTCTTCAATCGCAGATATAAATAAGAGAAGTAGCCTATTTCTCTGGCACGTATGCCATGACCTGAGCTTCTGGCATTTGTATAAAGGACAAAGTTGTTCTGAAGTCCCTGAATTACATGGCTTTGTGCTTCACCTGCATGCTCTCGTAACTGCATAGGGCCTACTATGAAGAGTTCACTTTGTGCTGTATCTCATTGTCAAGATTTTTAAACAGTTGCTTTTTTATTGTAATGAGTCAATTACAAGACAGTCACTCAAGCAGTTATTAACAAAAGATTTTTAATTGCATTTTTAATGAATTTTATTTTTTATAAAAGCCCCTAAAAGTACCTGTGGCAAAGGGTAATCATACATGAATTAAAAGCAATATCTGTTTAATAATGATTTCTCTTTTATTGACGACAACAAAATAAATTTTCTGAGAGAATACTAATAACTGACAGTGTCAAAAGAAAAAGGCAATTGGCTCTAAATTAGTAAGAAGACCTAAAAAGCAATGGCCAGTCTTCCTACTTTTTTTCTTTCCCCCTGTTTACCTACTACCTCTCTTCCTTTCCTGTTTTTGAGATATAAAAACTACAAAGCGTATGTCACCCTGTGGATGAAAGCCAAGACTCATATTATTGAGGAATGAATTCATTCTTCTTTTATCCATAATTTGTCATGTTTAACGTAAGCAGTAAGACTGTTTAAAAAATGAACTGAGAATGTACCACAGGCAAATCTTAATTTGCTCGTTTAAAAAGACGAATATACAAGTACATTACAGTAACATATAAATCTATGTTTTAAATACAAAGCTGCATGTTGACAATAACACCATATCTTGGGGTCATCCTCAGACAAATGATAGTCTCAAAATAAAAATAAAAAATTCTTATTGCGACTAAGTTTTCATTCATCCCTGTAAAATATAACTATTTCTGAATGGTTACAATATTAAAATAATCTCAGAGCAAATGAAATTATTATAAATTGCAAAAGGTCTAAAACCTGAGTTTTCATTCATTAAAAATACTGCCTTTGGTTGAAAACTAATAGAACTTTTATAAAAAATTCAACAGGATATGTGAATATCTCTAGGAAAGATAGGATAATCACAATACTCAAATGATGCTTTGTTAAAAAGCCAATGAAAATGTTAATAAAATTCACTTTTTGAAATAGAAACTGAATTTTTGCGAAAAATACACATCTGCTAATAAGGCACAATTTGGGATTATCTAAATTAATTTGCCATTTTTGCATCATAATTAAGCATGCACTACTCAGTGTAACTTAATCATTAATTAGGCATTTTAAAGGATGTACACTAATAATAAAACAAGCCTCTCTTTGTGGGTTATAAATGTTATGCTCCAGTTTTATTAAAAAGTTTTCATTTAATCAGAATTACTCAATCATGGAAAAAAAATATGTAACTCCTTCCAGAAAAATACTGTCTTTTTACAAGTTTTTTTTTTTTAAGGAGAAAAACTTTTTGATTGTCTATGGTTTAAAAACCCTTTCTTGTATTTTCTGCCATAAGAAAGGACTGACTGTGAAAACATGAGACTCTGTAGTAAGACTGTGAAGCCCCCGGTTAATTAATCTGCTGGTTGAATGACAGAGTGCCTAGGGGCATGGTGCTGGCGACGGACACAGTGTCCCAGTGCACTTTGAGCCTTGGATGGCTACATTCTGCATGGAAAGACTTTGCCCAACAAACAGCGAAGACCCTTCACAGGGTCCCTCCCTCCTGCCTGAGACATTCCACTTCATTAATTTAAGGCCTCTTTATCTTAAAGTTTTAATAAATTGAAATGCATAAGATCAACACATCTACACGACTGAAGGGTTCCTAGTATGCAATGCTTTTCCTAAATGCCTAAAGAATTTCTTTTAGTGGCACAACCAAAAAAATTAACATGTTCAGAAATTTTCGAACATGCTACTTGCTCTATTCAGCAAAATACATTTGTACAAGTCAATGTTTAAAGATTCAATTTAATGTATTCCACAATTTCCATTTCACTAGGCTTAAAGTATTTTTTTACATTATAAAAATATAAATCATACTTTCCTCCCCTCTAAATAACACCCTGAAAATTACTAATATCTAATCTTCAGCAAGGTAAGGCTATTTCTTTAGCAACAGGATACAACAGACATTCCCCTAATCCCTTTTACTGCCAGAACAAAACATCTTTCAAATCAAGATAAAATCACTACATCATGGATGTTAATATCATTCTGAGAAAAATAATACCTTATGACTAGAAAAGACCATCCCTTTAGGGAGAAATGTTGTGTTAAAGTGGATTATTCTTTCAGTAGTGTAATAGAATGACTTCTACCTAGTCCCAGATGGAAAATCAAAATCTGCATTTAAATGGAAATATTTCAAAACAGAAAGGACAAAAGACTAAAACCACGAGCAATATCTAGGTCTTTACAGTTTAAAAATCCAAAATACACCTCAGAAGTTTTTAAAGAGACTCTGGGATCATGGGTTGTGATTTTGTTTTTTATAAAGGGCTTGCAGTGGCCCAGTTTTACCTTTACATGACCTGAAGATACTGTATGTGCACGTAAGAGCAGATTCACAAGTCTTGGGTCACGCAATTTTCACAATTCTATAATTTTATTCTGCATAGAGTTAATAATGAACCTTGGAGCTATCTTCTTCACATCACATTCACAGCATTTGACATGGTATCTTGTAAGATAACTGCATTTTTGCTGAAATCAAACAAAATCCAAGTTTATCCAGTCCTGGTTCAAATCACTATCATAGCCAGAGGAAAAAAAAAAATAAGTCTCAACACCAGACAATATTACAGCAATTGTTCTTTCTGACCTGAAACATTATTTTCAGTTTTTCAATAGTTAGGGCAATTTTCTTAAATCCTTAAGGAGCCTGACAGCTCTGCACATTTCTTAATACTTGCATTTACTTTTACATTATAAAACAATAAAACAGCAGGATAATGCTTATACAGTTTAGAAACATATCATCAGGGAAAATAGTACTGTATTGTGGAAAAAAGCATAAGCTTTATCGGTGTATGCAGATTAAAGGAAGTGTAATCTATATTCTTTAGAAGTACAAACATGTAGGATTGCAAATAATTTCAACTTTGCACTTAGCTCTTTAATAATATTCTGAAAGATTTGATCCAAACACAAACTATGTTGGTTTGTATAACTTGATATCACATCGGACTAGACAAAATTAATTTTGAAAGCATGAGAAAGGGCTTATTACTTTCTCTACTGGCCTGAGTCTGCAGGAGAATATGTGGCTTTTACCCTCTCAATGACAAACCACATTAAGTAATTTGATCATTATTCCTCAATGTAAATCTAATATTTTCCAACTCTCAGCCTTCAAGTCACAAGTTTTTAGGATGCTGATCAGGTCTGACTACTGGCCCACAAATCTGGAACTACCCCTCCAGGAGATGTCTTTAGGATGTCCCTCCTGGAACACCACTTCTGCTGATAATGTGGGTTTCTGTTACAACTCTTGATTAGTAGAAGTTGTGTCTGCTTGTGATCATTGGGCTCTTTCACTCTCACTGCAAAAATAACTGTGATCATTGGGCTAAGGACACTAAATTTTATATGTACAGAGAATGACTTGCCTCATTTTAAACAAGTTATTAATTTCAGATAAATTGCCAATAATCTTACAATTTAGCCAAGGAGCAAAGAGAACAAAAATACTGCTCTGTAGTAGTGAACTTGTTTTCTCCCTTAGAAAATGCTAATTATCAACCGATAATTGAATGAAAATTATTTTTGGCAATATTTTTTTTTCAACAATATAGAGCTGAATTAATACAACTAAGCCATTAGTTACTAAGTAGCAAGTTGAATTTGGGGCAACTTAGAGAAGAACTTAATATGAGAAGCAACGATCACATGACATAATAATCCCTGTCTTTAGAATCATCTGACTCTAAAAATATTAGGTTTGAAGGATGGAAAGTTTAAGCATAATTTCCTTCAGAAGTCTAGGCAGAAGCAGGACTCAGGACCAAATTCAATCTGAGAAACAGCTAATTTTCAAACTCTAAATTTCCTCCTCTAGACTCAGTCATTCTGACACTGCTGTAATTATTTGGATAAATCATTTTTTACTCCCCTAAAACCATAAAAATGGACACAGTAATTTGTACTTGGACTTTAAAGTTTGTGAAAGTCTTTTGCCACATAAATATATTATCTCAACTGATCTTCACAATGATCCTGTGAAGTAAGTGTTATCTCTACGCCCATTTCACAGATGAGAAAACTATATTATAGAACACCAATGAAGGACCAAAGCAGATGAATACAATTGATAAAAAAGGCCCTTTATGTATGTAATCTTCCTCATACCGCAGGGCTAAGAAGATGAGAATTCCTAAGGCTGCATACTTTTATTTTAGTTGTCAGATTAGATATACTGACTGAGCTTGATGTCTTAAACAGGATGATAACTCTGGATATTTGGGGATTTTGGAGTTTGGGTGGCGGGTGAGGATGGGAGGGGAAAGGCTGGCAGACAGTTAGAAAGGAAGAGACCCAAAGAAGAAAGAATGTTCACAGGTGAAAAGCTGAAAAAACTTTATTAAAAGAATGACAAGTCAGCCCCAAAGGGCAGTAATTAAGAGCCTGGAGAAGCAGCAGCCATCTCATAGACACACGTGTACAAACCAGCCAACTTGGTAGTGATGTGATGATTTTACAAACTTCTAACAACGGACCACCAAGGCAGCATGGGATAAACAAATAAAATGTGTCATGGAAGAAAATATTCTTGAAAATATTTTTAGAAAAAGAAAGACAAGGAAAGAAATTACTTCAGAAAAGTGAAAGATGCCTAGAGCAAGAGGTACTTTCTGGTTAATAAGAATGAAACGATCCATGACTATTTTTTCCAAGAGCAATCAAATATAGTGGTTGTTCCTGAAGGTGGCAACAGGTTTTAACTGAACAACATGGTACAACTGAATGAGTGCTAGCTGGTCTTGGAACCAGAAGGCCAGGGTTTAAAACCCAGTGCTGGACCTTTATGAATCTGGACAAGTCTAGGGCACAGCTTCCTCATCTGCTGTAAGAGGGGGCTGAAACAGATAACATCTGAGGTCCCCCTTCCATCTCTAGTCTATGATGCTACAATTCCAGGATATTCTATAAATGACTAAAATTGCCCTAGTGTTACATCTCAATGTGGTCACTCGATCCAAGAAACCTGATTTCTGATCTCAAGTATGGAAAATGAATCTAGGTCTTCTGTTACATGTCTCTGAGATGTTGCTAAGTCCACTTCCTCATTCTGGTCTCAAGGGCAAAGTGCTCCCTGTAAAATTTAGTCAATCAAATTTAGTCAAATTTAGTTAGTAAGCATTTATTAGGACCTTCCATATGCCAGTCATTAACTAAGCACTGGGGCAGGTAAGAAGTGCCTAACCTGGGCACAAGGATACTTCGCTGCTACTGAGCTGACATGCCGCTAACATGTATCTGAAATTTTAAAAGCAACATCAAGTTGAAAAAAAGTTGAAATACTTTGAAATAAGATTCAAAATTTAGGGAGAAAAAAAAAGTAATGAAAAAGGGGAAGAGATGGAAAGACAGAAGTGAAAATAGTCCCTGCTCTCAAAGAGCTTATATTGTTATGAGGAAGACTGTAAATGCCTATGTACAAGTATACACAGAGCACATACAAAATAAATACAGGGTAGCGTTGGAAGGGAGGGAACTCGCACCTGGACAAATAAAAAAGTGTTCTCTAAAGTTGGCGTTTGAACAGATTCTTGAGAGAAAACAAGGTCTCCAAGAGACAGACATGAAGAGAGAGTGGATTTCAGGCACAGGAGATGGCAAATGCAAAGGCACAAGATAAGGGACAGAATGTCCTGTAAGAAAAAAAAAGTACGTAAACCAGGATGACTGAACGGTAGAGTTCACAGCAAGGCCAGGCTAAAGAAAGTCAGTAACATTTTGGTTTTGGAATCTTGGGAAGGGAAGGGAAGAAGCATTTATTAAACACCTACTATGTACCAGGCACTGCGCCAAGAGTTTTACAAATATTATTTATTCCTCACAATAACCCTGAATGCCTAGTTATCTTAAATAACAAAGAGAGAAATTTTAATGCCATTTTTAGCCAAATTCTCTATAAATTACTATTCCTTTTAAAAAAAAGTTTAACTCAACATACCTTTAAAATGTTGAGAAAATGAACATAGTATAGTGATATTTAGAAACTGAATAATGTTCACCTTTTTCTCTTTTTTCACTGCAAAACTCAATGATATTAAGCCAAGAATAAATGAAGCTGCAACATATATTTAGCATATAAACTCATTAAAACATTATCCTATGTGCAAGTGCTGCATAATCAATTCTACATCATATTCACATTTCTTTCTGCAGTACTGATTGACTTCATTTTATAAAATTAAGACAATAACTAGGTTACTCTTTTTTCTCACGAATCAAGGCTCATGGAAAGGAGAATACAAAAACTGAAGGTTCGATGAAGAATGCCTTGCACATAGTAAGGGCTCCAAAAATATCTGATGATTAACCAAGAAAATGAAACTAGCAATAAGCTGAATACATCATGTATTTATTGCAAAGGTGCCCAAAAAACCTGTCATGGAATTGGTATTTTACACAATTTAACAGGGACTTCACCTAAAATTATAGATTAGAAATCTGAAATCATATTATAAATAATATGATGAAAAGAAACAGCATCATAGGATGCTTCTCAGTCAGGACTATTCACTTCAATGAGAAATAATCTTGGTAAATTAAAAACAAGCCATTTCAATCTCAGTAATAAAACCCCAAATAAGTATAAAGTCTAAAAAAAAAGGACAACTACATCCAAAAGCAAAGTCCTTCAAAACTTAAATTTAAAACAGAAAGCACCTGGAATTCAATTTAAAGAAAAGAATTTGATTTATCATGGTACTAAGTAATGACTGAAATAAGTAGCAAAAGGAAGCTACTGTCTATCCTTACAAAAACCAACGGAGGAATATTTAATATTTAAATTATAAAATCTACCTATGTAAAATGGGAATGGTAGCTTTTAATCTACTAGACTGGTGAATTTTACCTCAAGACAAGCTCACCTAAAATTCTTCATCAATCTTGCTTCTAAATGAACTATATTTTATTTTGGTAAAGCACTTTACTAGAAAAGTTAGTGACATAAAAGCAATGAATAAACCACATCCATAATTTTTTTTTCTTACCCATGAGATCAGCTCAAGATCTCAAGAAGAAACCCAGTAATGTTGAGATTCTTCCAAGTTACAAATCAAAATGTCAAATAAAGCACAATAAAGTCCTAGGAAGGTGCAAACCAGCAGAAGTTAGAATAAAGTTCATGTCAACATTGGTGTTTACCAAACAAATTAAATGCAACCAAAATATGTGTAAATCATAGAAAGACGTGTATGTGCAAATACAATCAAAGAGAGAGATGAAATCTATACCTGGGGCATTTAATGCACATCAAGTTTCACTTATACTCTGATATCACCACCTTAAATTTCAATAAAACCCACAAAAAAGTGGTCTCATGGACTATAGGACCATAAATCATTTGTATAGGAAATCTAGCCATTATCGTCTAGTAAGAGAAAACAAGATGTCCATTCATAAAGTAGTAATCAAGGCAAACCATGAACAATGCATAAAAAAATTTTAAAGAAAAACTCATACCAAATAACTTGGGTTTACAACTAGTAGGACCTCTCTCTATATAGATTAACATGCTTTTATAGCTTGGTTAATTTGTACATAAAGTCTCTGTGAAGTAGGAAGGGGCAGATATTATTCAGATTTCAAAGGGAGAGAAAAGGTATTTTTTTAAGGCACATGAAAGTTTTGAATTTTTTTCTTGTGTTTAACTTTATATTATGGGAACTCATCTGTCACACTACTGTCCATATCTTTGGACACTCCAACAGACTTCACTTATTCAACAAAGAATAAAAATTACTATCTGGGGTGAAAGGAAGTAATGAAAGACTCCTTTTAAAAATATCAAGTTTTATGTCAACAATCATTCAGTATAAAGCTATACCAGTCATCTATGCAGTATCTTTGCTTAGTATTAATTATAATGCAAATAATTTTTTCCATACTCTGCATTTTAAAACCATAATGAAAGAACTTCAAAAACTATCTAGAGACAACATTAGCGTATCTTTAAAACATCCACTTGTAAACTTATGCCCATAAACTGCTATGTATATTTCATACAGTTTGCAATGCTTATAAGTAACATGGATAAATAACTGATTCTTTAGCAAAGATAAGAATATAGGATGTGATTTCTTATCTTTGCAGTTCTTACATTTATTTGAAGTTAAAAGAACAGGAATTAGACTGCGTTTACACACACACACACACACACACACAGGAAATCCTTTTTAGAAGTTTCTCTTGGTAATATTTTCTTTTATAAAATTCACAAATTTTGTTTACAAGTCTAATTTTTTAAAAATAAGCAAAATTTCTGTTTTTAGTCACCTGGTCACCTAAGGGACATTTATTTAAAGAGGGCTATCCAGGGCCTGAAAAAGTTGAACCATTTCACCCAAAATGCAAATAGCACATTAATGAACAAGTCAAAGTCCAACAGTGGTCTTGAAAAGCCTAATTGTTCAGGTCATACCCATCCATGCCAAAGCCCTTGCCATGTGAAACACTAAGAAGCCTAAGCAGAAAAAAAGCAGCAGCACTTCCTAGGAAACACCACTTGGAACACTATAATAAGGTTGTGGCTCTACCTATCTTGGAAAACAGAGTAACAGACAAACTGTGCGTAAGTAAAACCATTTCATTGTTTTGGGTTTTATAGGAGAAACACTCCGTTGACTCCAATTCAAAAGTACCCTACACAGTTCACTGTCCTTTCAGGCAACAATTATGACAGTTGTCCCAAACTCCAAACAGAGAACAACTACTGGTCACGTTATTTGTCTTTTCACATATATTTGTTCATGAAGAAAGATCAATAGCAGTTATCATTAAAAACAAAAGATAATATATAGTCTACATGGTACTTTTGGCTATAGACAATACTGCTTATATTCCATTTAAGTTATGCTTCTGTGTTCCAAAATTAAAAGCACAAAGATATTTTCCTCATTTTCCTCAAATAAACTGGACTGCTATTTAAAAAGTGGAGCTACATAAGATCCCAACAGTTATATAAAAGATATCTAACCTAAAACATTAGTGTTATTTTTTCAGAAAAAAAAATCAAGTTGACTTTATTTCACTCAAAAACTGTAATAATCTCCTTTTATATGCCACCTCCATCAAGACTCTAAAGATGGATTTTTTTCAGAACCTCTGTAAAATGATCATTGACATTTTAATTAAAAAAAGAAATGTATGTCAAATAAACAGGACATTTCCTGTAACTGTGTGCAGTGGCTGCTCTGTCACTTCTTTGTACAGTCTTGGTAAATTATGCAGGCTCTTACTAGACAGAGCAGCTGTAATTCACTGTCTCCAGTAATGTAATCTACATTTATCACTATTTTAATTAAGCGGATTCTTAATTTGGTACTTTCATTGCAATGGAAAAAAAATACCTTATTCAATTTTTTTTTTTTTGGTAGACAGCATCTTGTCTGTCTTGTAAGGCAGAATTTAATTTTAAATGTTTCCTACTGCAACTGGACCTTATTTTTAAAAAAGTACTGTCATATTGAGTTTATTAAGAGTTTGTTCATTTTAACTTTTGCTTCCCAAAAAAATAAAAAACAAAGATAAAAATCCCAGTTAACTACAATAAAAAAAATTTCTAAAATTTTTATGCAAACATAGTGATCATTTAAACCAAAATGCGTATGTGTGGTGGTGGGGTAAACCATTTTTGTAGTTCTTGGATGAAGTTAATATAAAAAAGCTACAAGGTACTTCTGTATTATGGGCTGTATAGTCAAAGTTACTGAGGAGAAACTGCAAAACAAGAAAGAACTTAACAAAAGAAGAAAGCTAGTAATGTGCAGAAAGATTAGATCACCATTAGCCTTTACCACTGTTCAACCATGATTTCAGAACACTCTCAGCAAAGTTAAGAAAACGTAATTCAAAATTGCTTTGTGCAATCGGCAAGATAATGATTTTCAACAGATTATCTGAAATGCCTGATTTTTGTGGTGGTTGTTGTTAAATCCATCATACTGGAGTAGAACAGCTTTTAATCATTTTAAAGGCAGCTTTGGACATTTTTCATTATTTTCCCATTAATATTTGCAGCTGCTATCCAAAACAATTTCTGTTTGATTTCCTAAAAAATAAGTTGATGAGTTTCTGGGAAGGCTACATGTTTTTACGGGGGCTTTCAGTAACAATTACTAGCTTCACTTACTATAAGCAATAATATGCTGCTCATTAAATTGTCTGTCTTTGCACATAAGACATCACAAATTCTATGTTTCATCGAGAAATAAAGGACTGATAGAACTAAAATCTACCATCACATCTCAGGTAGGAATGACACTAGAGATCATCTCATCCAACACCCTCACTGTACAGATGAGTACACTAAGGCCCCACAGAGGAGGAATGAAAGCTTTCTCAAATAAACTCACACGTGACAGGAAAGGCCTACATCAAGTTAAACATCATTATCATATTTCAAATATTTCCAAATACAGATTTTGTGAAGCCAAATAGTATTTACTATAACTGATACACAGATATAATCACAGACTACTAAAAATGTCTTCTTGTTATCATCTGGGGGAGTGGAGGTGCACAGTCCAAAACTTCTAACTTCTTATTCATTCCTCCAAATTTACCAAGGGATAGACATTCACGTTCGGCATAAATCTTCAGTTATGTGTTTTAGATGATCATCAATGACTGAATCCTTAAAAGTGATTAGCCACAAAGATTTAAGATTTTCAATTCAAAGAAGTGTATTAGCTATGTTCTACACTTACATGAATATTCTTCAACTCTAAGACGAAGCCATTTAACTTTGCATCAAATTATTTTTATAATACTGTGCAAATGGGAGTTAAATAAAACTGCTTCTGAAAGTCCACTGGTATATATATTTTAACCACTGTTCATAATATCCAAACCCAATGCTTGGTATTAACATACTATTGTTAATAACTGTCCATACAGTTTTGCTTCCCATCAAAAACGGCAGCTATCAGCACAATCTATAACCAAATAAGTATACAAAAAAAGGAAATCTAAATTTTAAATGAGTTTGAATCAAAGGAAAAAATCAATGCTAATGAATGACAAATACTTTAGTCATTGTGTAACTCCCTTGGTTGGAATTTAAATAATGTCATGTTCTAAAGCCTGGGTTACCCAGTTCAGGAACAAGTAAAAGTTAAGTTCTAGGCAGCCCACTCAGTCTCTAATTAAGTAAAAGCAGCAAGTACAAAGAAGCTAATTTTTAAAAAAAAAATACTCTTATACTGCAGCTCAACTTCAAAAAGATACTTCATGAAGAGACTGTACAACTCAGAAGATTCCTCCTCAAATTACTCTGATGAACGTGATAAACTTGAGATTTACCAGAGTAATGACAAGAGGTAGCCAATGCTTCTAAACTACAGCTCAGAATGGTCTTTTGTTCCCTTTGTCTAAAGGAAAGCCGCCACTGAAAAACCAGAATGTCGCCTTAAGAAAAAGGGGCCTCTTGTTGGGACTAAAAATAAATATCCTGCTTCTTACCTGAATATTCCAGTGATCTACATTCATATACTGTTTACTAACAGACTATAGAGGGCACTGTTGTATCAGCTTTAAACCATTACAATGGGAGTCAAATAAAAAAAAAAAACCTGTCCAAAATATATTTTTAAAAATATAACTAAATAGATATAAATCCACTACATCTGATACTAAGGCAAAACACTGAAATGTATGTGTTTCTAAATGGACTGGACTTCAACAGGCAAAAACTTCACACAAGCCACTGGCAGATTGTGAAGCGTAGCGCACTCAATACACACTTGGCATTTTCCTTTTGTGGGGCTTTCATGGAAAAGGTAACTAATCATAGAAACTCCTTATCCATCGCAAACAGCGACCGATTACGAGAATCCTGTTCATGATCAATATGAAAATGAGTGCAGCCAGCTATGCAATTCTTCTGTAATTCTATCAACACCAAAAATACATTCTATTTACACACTTTTGTCTAAAAGGCCAATTCTACATTTTTCTCCCATCGGATAAAACGACAGCTCCAAATCAATCCCCCTCTTCTGAAAAAAGAACGCAGCAGAAAGTAGTGATCAAAATTAAATCCCTGCTACTAAAAGATGATTTACATAAATATGATGAGGAGCGCTCAGTGCTAACACCTAATGCAAAATAGAAAAAAGCAAGTTTTTCTATGTTTCCACAGACATATTTTGCAACAGCACTCAGGAACAAAATGTGTCCTATTGTAGCAACTGTATCACTATTTTAAAAATCTACGTATGCAAAACTTCCTTAAAAGCAGAGAGCACTTTTTTTGACATCTTTTTATGCATGTGGTACTTCTATGTACATTTTTCCTATTCTATTCAGTAGAATAGGAAATTTATGTAGAGAATATTTAGACATATGGTACTTTATATACATCTTTCCATATTTTATTTAGTAGAATCCTCCCCCCATATTAATTAAAATGGGTTTAAAATTATTTGTAAATAGCTAACCAATAAATGTAGGCTAAGATATGGAACATTCATATTTCTGTTCCCAATGTTTCCAATGTTACATTAAACAAATATAAGAAATTTTGTCAGTATTGTGCTACTAATGCTAACCAATCCAAAAAAAATTAAAAGAAAGTACATTTATTTAACCTTGGCAGTTGGGTATATAGATGTATTTTTTCTTTTTCTTTTGTTAAGCATTGAACTGAAAAGCCCCTTAAGAAACAATGATGCAATCTCTAAAGTCCACCATAGAGCCAATTAAAGGCAAGGTAAAAATTAGAAAAATCATACAAATTCAAAATATAAATCACACCAGCATACTACAAATTAAATAAGTCAAAGTTAATGCAGGTACCATCCCCAAAACTGAGGCCTTTAAGGAAGAATCCCAGCTCACTAGAAAAGCTGTCTACTCCAGGTTTTGTCAGTCTCAAACTTCCAAAGAGCTTAGCACCTTCTCTAAAATCAGAGTGCAGAGCTGTGAAAGTGTTAAACATTCCTCGATAATGTCTCAACCTGCTCTTAAATCATAAAGGGGGAAGAGGAGGGAGGGCTTCAGATGGTATGTAGATTTCTACTTTATTAAAAAAAAAAAAAGAGGCACCAGTTTAACAAGTTATTTTCAGCTAATAAAAGCCAAAAGTAAAGTATGGACAAATGGGGCTAACACTAACTCTAAGGCTCCAACTTATTAACTTAACCAAACGCTATTTCTGCATCACTTCCTTAAATTATTAATTTATGAGTTTTGTTTAGTCTTCTCCTGAGGCAATGCATTTTGTAGGTGTGTTGCATGCATGTAAATAAACTGAAAGCTTTTATAAAGAATTAATAATATACTACAAATAAAAACAAACCTTTTTAATGAACACTGAATACATAATCCTACATACTAGGAATAATATAAATAGGTGATCGTATTTTTAAAAAATTTTAGGAACTGTAACAAGTGAATATAAAAGCATAAACTCAGAAAAATGAAACACAAGCTTATCAATCATTCTTAAATCTATTCTGAGATCAAAATTCAGTAGTTTGAAGGCTATACAAGACTTTAAAAGCACTTTCCCTAAAATCTCAAATGAAGTTTTCTTAACTTTTAAAAAACTGGTTTGAAGTTCTGGTCTTGTTTTGTTTTTCCAATAAACCACAAGGTTGAGTGCTCCAAGTAGGTGATGATTCTTAATATTCAAGATATTTAACAGATACTTGAGTTTACCAAGCAGACAGAAATGTAGCATATTAAAGTCAATTTTAGTTAACTCTAATTTATTCAAAGCTCGACTGTGAGCAATAGCTCCAAAAAGAAATGTAGCATTGTTGATTCATATACAAGCATCGACTTAACTACATTGGATAATAGCAGTGCTCCTGAAGGAGTATGAAAAGCAAAGTGATTAGCAGTCATTACTGTTAATTAGTGTTCACTTTACATTCAGAGGGATGAACCTCCTCGGAGTTGAATAAATGGAAAGTTTCTTTTTGAAGGCTTGCCAAACCTTGCCTAGGTAAGTATTGGAATAAGTCATCAGCTACCGTAAGAGGAATCCAAAACAGGGACAGATCAGCATCCAATTAGTATGTCTCAGTTTTTAAACAGGAAAAGGGTTGAGGGGAATGAGTAAAACTGGAAACTCATACTTCACATTCTGCAATCTCACTGATAAAAGGAGGAAATGTGTGTTTATCAAACTTGCTGTGAGTGCACAGTTCATTTGGCGTCCTGTAAACAATTGCCTGGCTGCTCACTTCCAAATGCATGTGAGAATCCTGGAGACTCAGAACATCATATTCAGCAGGCAAGGTCACACTAGTGATGCCCTGGAAGTGGGAAATTAGGAAAACCTGGCAATCAGAGGTTTAAGATTGACCAGAAAAAGCCCTCAGGCTCGCTTACCATCTTTCACCACCAGCCTGGCTGTCTCTGCTTATTCAATATTAACACAACAGGCCCAGAAGTGAATGAAAACCATTTTGCACACCTAACAAGAGGAGAAATACATTGGCCTTCTTATTTATACAAAGATTAGATATTTCTCAGGGTAAGAAGCCATCTCCAACAGACAGCCTGAGACGCAGTTTCGTGAGGAAAGCCAAAACCTCCCATACATTCTGTTAAGACCAGGGAAGAGCAGGCATCCTGTGGATTATCAAGTTTCCTTTTTCCCAACTCCACTCCGTCCTGTTCATTTTTAAATAGAGGCTAAAACCCCAACCTATAAAAGGGAAAGAACTATTATTGCCACATTCTGAAAATACAGGGCTACAGGACTTCCACCTCTCACTCCTATACTTTTAGGGAATGTTTGCACACGCTGTTAAACACAAAAATAGCAAGGAACTCCCAACTAAAGACTACCAGAGTCAGACATAATTATGGTTTCTCATGTGCACGCCATGAAAGGGTCAATGGTAGTCATATGGAGGATCCAAGAATACAAAAATAAATTGTACAAGTAGACTTGCGCTAGTCTTATTTATGATATCTTAATATACAAGAATGAACCACCCCATATAGGTACCCAGGGTTTTACTCCAATGAAGCTATTTCTGTTACTCTCTTTCCACCAATTATACAATCCTGCCATAATATCACTGAAATAACGTTATTAAAAAAGATTCCTGTAATGTTAGGGAACCACGTCTAATTGAAACAAAACAAACAAAAAAATCACTTTACTAGGAGCTATTCTGATTGGCTGAAAGAGGATAATGTGACTATGGATGAGGGAAAAGTCCCTCATGCTATTATCTTGCCTCGAAGACTTAATTAAATATGTCATTCTAGAGAAAGGTGGTGTATGTATGGAAAAAGGAAAACTGCCAACAAAATCAATGCAACCTGGGGCCTCTTTTCAAAGAACCATGAAACTGACAAACAGCCGAATACACCAACTTAACCTGGAAACAGGTCTAAGGAGAGGAGAACGCGATTTCAGATCACACACCATGCCTTTTCTCTTTTTGTTGTGCAAGTCTAAAACTTATAAAGATTTGAGGTAACTATTCTCAAAGCTCGGAGCTCTGGGCAATAAATAAATGCAAAACTGTTTGACTTCTTGCCCATTTCCCCCCACATTTCATCCCCACTCCCATGCCAGAGTATCTGGGTGCTAAGCCCATTGACCTTCTTCTGTGTCACCTCTTTCTAGAAAGTGTGTTAATTCAATGAATTTTTTTTTTACACCACAACAGGGTACATAAATCTAAGTCATATTTTACTTTTATATTACTATTATTATTTTTCTCTTTGCAGGATAGAAAAAAAGTAGTATCCAAAGAGGTACAACTATTACTCAAGCAAATCTTTTCTCTCTACATCCCTTCAAGTGAAGACATTGTGGGATAATATAAGAATGCCAGACATGGAGTCAGACAACCTTGCTTAAATTCCTGGCTCTGTCATTTATGACCTATGTGACTTTGGGGGAAAAAAGATAACCTCCATGAGTCTCAGTTTTCTCATCTGCAAAATGTGGAGACTGGACTCAGACATTCCTTCTACCTCTAGATCTATGATCCTAAGATCCTCTTTCAGTATAGAACAGGGAGATAATGCTTCCAGTCTCTCCCCTCCAACCCATCTTTCCACACAGCTGCCAAAATACTCTTTTTAAAATACAACTTCGACCAACTCTGAGATCCCTCCCCTGCTCAGAAATCTCTAGAGGCTTCTTTTTGTCTCTGGAATAAAATACAAATGAGTAATTCTGGCATTTAAAGTCCTTTTTAATAAAGCCCCACCCTAATTTTCTAAATTTATTTTATATTACTCACATTTATGCACACTACATTCCAGGCAAACTGAGCTACTCGCTGTTCTCGGAACTTAGCATTCTACCAACCATTTCTTGGACATTATGCAGGCTGTCCACTCTCCTTTTGGAACTCACCTGTTCTTCACCTCACCTCTTAGAATACATGACTTCCCCAAAGGTTCAATTCAAGTTCCAACTCTTCTATGAAGTCTTTCCTATGTTCTTCAGATTTATTAACACTCTCTCCTTCCTCAAATTATCTTAAATGAACTCTTTTAGTTATATGTTGTACTCCCAAATCAATCCCAAACTACAATCTTGAAAAGAAGCAAAGTAGCGTGAGGTCCTAAAGGTTCTGTTGTAATTACTGAAGCAAGACCAGGCGATACGACATTTACTGTATCCAATCCAAGAATATATAACTATAAAGGACAGTCAAAATTTAGGAGTTTAGAAAGAATAACAAGGGGGTTGTAAAACAATACCAATTAAAAAAACTCAAATTTATAAAACTCAAAAAGCCAGGTCCAAAACCAAGTCAAAGTGTAATGTAATAGTAAGCCTTGAAAGTTGATTAAGGGGTAACCTTAAAGGGAAGATGATGATCCAATGTCCACTATGAGGAAAACAAGAATTAACATCCACTACAATATAGGCATAAGGAAGAAAGTCTTTCTAGCCAGAGGTAAGCATTAGAAGGAAACTATGGGAGAACTACCCAAAGTGGCTAAAGGATCTCTTTATCTGAAATAAGATAGGTTTTTTTCTTAGTATGGAAAGGTTTAAATATGGCCTAATGAAAGATCTGACCTTGCTGGCCTTAGATTTCATTACTTCCTGTTCAATTCAAACTACTGATAGAAGAGTAAAAATCTGTTTTATCTCGGTCTGAATTGGAAGACAGTCTAGGTCTCATTTTCAGTGGCTTTAGAAATAATCCCCATACATGGCCCAAACAGAGAATAAAATCAGGAACAGAATCCTGCAACATGGAGGGTATGAATAAGTTGTTGGCTTGTACCTTTAAAAATGAATAAAAGTCACTCCATTTAATGCACAGTGACTTTAAAAGAGACTATTTCTTAATGTTACTTAATATTTTCCTCCCTCTCTCTTTACAAATTTTAATCATCCAGCTACTCAAAAATTCACTATCTGCCTAGTTAAAGAAACCTTTGCCTAAGGCCCTCCACAACATAGTTTATACAAACACAGAGATTTAAAAGAGTATCTTAAAGGTAAAGAATCGCTAGTTAAGTCATACAAAAAAATTTGCACCAAGCATCCTCAATGGAAATTAGACATTGATTAATTAGATCTTTACTAGTCTTTGAACTTAGGCTGTCATTTTATTTTGAAATGTCTTCATACCTCAGTTTACTCACATGGAAAAGGGGACTAAAACTATTAATTCTATGAGATATCTGAAAGGTTTAATTAAATGGCTGAAAAGAGCTAAATGAAAGGCTCTGGAGGGCAAAAAGATCACAGGCCACAAAAGCAAAAAGATAAATCCAGCCCAATCTATAATATAAATTTGGCTCCATTAAAGCTCTTTCCCATTCTGAACTATTACCATTCCTTTTCTTCTCTGCATTAACTTACTAATAAAGCCAAGAGGGATTACACTCATTTCAGTGCCACTTGCAGCTACCATTTAATATTAATATGCTAATGGAACTTCATATGCACCCAAAAAATGACATATTTAACTTTACTACACTATTTTGGAAGATGGGGTGGAGAAAAGTGAAGGAGAAAAAGGTAGGTGAGTGGCATAACATTGCCATGCCAAAAAAAAAACCAAACAAACAATACCCTTTCTAGGAAAATTTGAATTATTTCTCATAAATGATTTCATTTGTTCTCAAAATTCTTCCATGTGCTTCAGAAAGGGAAAAGTATTACTATCTCTACCTCCCCCCTGCAGTGAGAGTAACTAAATCCTGTGAAATTAAATTATTGGCTCCAGGGCCCAGATTACATTAAAAGCTCCCAAAAAGAATCTTAGAATTCTTTTTAGAATCTTAGAATTTCCAGCACCACCTAACTTGCTTAATTTGCAAATGATCAATTTATAAAATGGGACTGACAAAGATTTTAACTCAACGTATTTATTCATCTCAATGACCAAGCATATTCATGATATGCATTTTATTTACCTTCCAGGACCTAATCTCGGGTTATATTTGCACTCAAGACAGTTTCTACTCACACTCGAAGATCATGAGTTAAGGATGAAACACTGGAATTAAGTATATACATGACATATGTTTATTAATGAAATGTCAGATGTTCAATTCTATGGACATAAACTATGCAATACATAATTTAGAAGAGGGTTCATTTAAAGTCAGTTTGAATTAAGTGAGACTTGATGTAGTTACCAAGTTAAAGAAAAGATACTCACATGACAAAATTATGAATTATTTAAAAATACACAATTGGGTATTAATCAACCAATCAATAGATATTTATTAAGCGCCTACTGTGTTCCAGGCACTGTGCTAAGTGCGTGCTGAGGATACAGAAGGAGGCAAAGACAGAGCTTATTCTCAAGAAGCTCACATTTTAATGAGAAAGAGAAGAAACAAACAACTGCGTACAAAAAAGCTACGAATAAGACAAACGTGTTCAGTCACTTTTCAGTCACATCCAACTCCAGCGATCCCATTTCTGGTATTTCTGGCAAAGATACCGGAGGGGTTTGCCCTTTCCTTCTCCAGCTCATTTTACAGATAATGAACTGAGACAACAGGGGTGAAGTGACTTGCCCATGGTCACACTGCTACTAAGTATCAGAGGTCAGACTGGAGCTCATGAAGATGCACCTTCCTGACTCTAGGTTCAGCACTACATCCACTGTACCACTTAGCTGCCCTAAGTACTATTAATCAATAAGTTTGGGAGAGACCTAGAAATTACTGAACACCTAACCCTGTATTTGTTTGTTTACACTTCAAGCAGTAGAAACTACTTTCTCATTCTAAGTACTTTAAGGTACTACATAAGAAAATTATTCAAATGACAGGAACAGAGGAATTCTATACTATAAGAAATAATTAGCTAATACTCTGTTGAATTTTCTTTTCAACAGTCTCTGATAAGTATTATGTCAGAAAATACATTCCCTTGTGAGGATATCTTTTCACCCAGAAAAAATCTATATTTAATGTAGGAGAGTAGCCTACATTATAAGAAGATGTAGGTATAACGTATGAGCTAGAACACTAAAAAATTAAATCTACCTAGAATTTTAAAAGGCATGAATATAGAGCAGGATCATGTAAACTCAGTTTGTTTTGAATACATAAAAGGATATAATACAATGTTCACACTGGGTTTCCCTTTCCCTCACACAGTAAATTCTGTTCACACAGAGTTTATGGTGTCCTGTTGGATGGGAGAAGGGAAATGGTAGCTATGGATACTGTACTCAAGCCCCTCACCCTCATCAAGTTTCATGATGACAAATTTTATATATGGTTTTTCATGTTTTAAGCTTTTGGTATTTTTGGAATAGTTTAAAATTAAGTGATTTGTCCAGGATCAAGCAGCACATTAGCTGGTGCAGTGCAGGAAGTAAATTTATATACGTTCATCTTACTGATAGTCATCATTCTATCCTAAAAGCACATCCAGAAAAGACAGTCAGAGACGCAGGCCAAGAAATAGGAAAAAAAATATTGAGTGGACTGATAGATCTGGGAATCTTGCAAACCACAATTCAGGAAGTTGGACTTTTAAGGAAGAGTGAGTTCTAGAGGAAACAATTGTAACATATTGCTATGTTAGGAAGAAGAAATTTAACATGGTATACAGGTGCAATAGGAAGAAAACGTGGAAAATAATAATTTTTAACAGGCAGACAACAAACTGATGAGATGAAATAGGGTCAGTCAAGAGTTTGCCATTTTAAAATGTATTGAGTCCAGGTTTACTTAAGAATAGGGAGCAAGGGCCAGAGTAAAGGACAAGAAATGTACAAAAGGAAGGCTCTCCAAGGACATACTTCTGAGTAAATCGGTTGGAAAATTAATAGAGATGTGATAGGTCAGAAATAAAAGTATAATATAATAAAAAAGTAAATAAAAGTACAGGAGATTGGCTGCACTCATGGGCACAATCAGACTCACACCACAGAGAAAACACACAAATTGGGGAGACAGGCTACATACCAATAAGGTTTCACAGAATAAGGGAGCCCAGTCTCTAAAGACTTAGAGACACAGATACCTATGGATAATTGCACTGGATACGTTTAAGAATTATCATAATTGGTTTATATGATCCGGCAGCAGTTTATTTTCAGGCAGATCTTACATCATCTGTTTCATCATACATATTTCATTCTAGCATCGAAAATACACAGAGCTGACACAACCTCAATGAAGCTGCACCTGGGATTGAAAATTACATTGGTCGGCTGTCCAACTCTTCCTGTTCTGTGTCCAGGATCAATACCAAAAAAGCATTTCTTGTGCCAAGGGACCAGGTTTAATGTCCAATATCTTGGGAACCGCCAAGGCTGAAGACAAGCTGTGCAGTTTGGGAGAGCCAGAAGCAATCTGTATAGGGCTCAGTGCCTGGTACCCAGTGCCAAGTCTGGGACCTGGTGCCAAATCCTGGAACTGTCCTGTGACTTCTTTCCATGAGGAACACTTCATGTTTGCCTATCCCTAAATCAGGTCCCCAAAGGCATTTTTCCAAGTTATGAAAGGAAAACAGAGTTATAGAATTAAATCCCTCCCTTCCTCACCCCACAAAGCAAGCTTTTACAATGCAAACATTGAAAATAATTTGGAAGCTTGACCAGTCATCATGTTTATGATATAATGCTGTAACTGAAAAGTCAATCAAAGCTCATTTAACCAATGCCAAATTTGATAGGACACCCTATCCTGAAATGTGTCACTGTGATGCCTCTGCCCACTGAAGCTCTTGCCTAGGAGGAAGACCATGCACAATTAATTTAACAATTATTTTAACATGAGATTTTTCTCTAATGAGCATTTTCCCCTTACATTTGATAAGTTTAAAAAGAATGCAGTCAATTCTGGAACATCCAGGCTAATAGGAAAAACAACTGAAATCTACAGATCACAAAGAAATAAAATTTTAGTCACTGCTTGAACCTAACATATACCTTTTCTCTTTCTAATTCTTTTGGTGATTTGTCATCATTTTTCCCTTTTCCTTCCACCCTTTATTTGAAAGGAGCTAATAAACACAAAAACGACAGGAGCAGGAATCACAGAAGTCATACCTCAATCACGTACTAGATCACTGGCTGGAGGGGATGACAGGCTTTCCCAGTCCTATGTCCAGGGAAACATGAATAAGGGAGAAAAGATGGGGCAACATAAAGACATAAACAGTACTGCAAGGGAGCTCAACTCCCTCTGCTTAGATCCTTAAAAGGAGAGCTAATGGAAGCATAAAGTGTTGTAACTGGAAGGGAAATCACAAAGACTATTTAGTTTAACCCACTCAAGGAACTGTGGCTTACCTATGTTCAGCCCAAAGTTACCCTGTTGGTTAGTGGCAAAACCAATAATAAAAGTTAGATCTCCTACCTCCCATTCCAGTGGTCCTCTTAGCATACACACACACTTACATATACATATATATACGTGTGTGTGTATATATACATATATGTGTGTGTGTGTATATATACATATATATGTGTGTGTGTGTATATATATACATATATATATGCACACATATACATATATATATATATACACTCATATATATATATACCATGATATATTTTCATTGAAATAATTGCAATTTTTTTAATTGTTCAAAAAGCTAATCATGATGCTGGGTTACTAGATCTGATAGAAGATCAGAAAATATGGGTCCAATGGATAGGCGTAGGCCAAACTTCTCAGATCAGCACTCAAAATTTATAAAAACATATCCTTGGAAAACAACTGGAAGATATCCACTAAACAGAAGTTTTATTTCACTACTTCACAAAGAGTCATTGTGATTGATTTATATTCTATAACTGTTGTATTTAACATAAATTTGAGTTAGTGTCAATGCTTTCTTTTGGTTTTATTAGAGGGTGAAAAATGGATAACACCTAAGCCTTGTATCCAAAAAAAGAACTGGGAGACTAGCCCCTAGATTGGACTATTTCAAAACAATGAACCCCACATGTTTTTATGGGAACAGAATGTTGGCAGATCATAAATGAAAAGGATATTAGAAAGGCCAAATTTCCATCTTTCCTGTGTTCTCAAAAATATAGTACAATGGAAAGCAAATCCTTCCCCACATATTTTGTGCTCAATTTACAAATCTGTGAAAGACTACTGTACTACAAGCTGCCATCAAGAGCAAATCATTTTTCATTCTATTCACAATCATCATTCCCTTCCCAGATGTGTTTCTGACTTTCTGAACTTCTGTACCATGTCTTTAATGCAGTCTCACACTGAAACTTCCCTCAGCAACTGGGGCTTCCTCAGCCTGGAATATCCATCTGAACCGCCAGTCCCCAGTTTTCATTGGTGAGTTTCTCCTCAGGCCTCCCTTGTAAAGAGGGGCCAAGGCCAAACAACCTTCATTCCCCTCCCAGCTTGTTTCTGACCTTCTGGACTTCTGCATAGGTACCGTTATCCCTTTCCCTCCTCCTGCTTTCCATTTCCTTTTGTGTGCTATCTTGCCCTATTAGAATGTGGCAAATCAAGAGCAGGGACTGTCTTTCTTTCTGCTTATATTTGTATCCTCCGCATTTAGCACAGTGCCTGGCACACAGTAAATACTTAATAAACATTTGCCCTGGTAACAACTGGTAATGATGACAAAAGGAGAGAATAGTCCATGTTGATGGGGTGTAACATGCACTGTTATGGAGCTAGGAATTGGTGCAGTCATTCAGGAGAGCAATTTGGAATTACACTGTGACTTAAAATGTCTATAAGTTGTGACCCTGAAATCCTACGGCTAAGCATATACTCCAAAGATGCGCTTTTTGTAGTAGTAAAAAATGAGAAACAGTGAACGTTCCTCTTAATTGAAGAATGGCTAAACAAAATGTTGTACATGAATATAATGGAATTATCACTGCTTTACAAGAAGTAAGGAATATGAAAAGTCAGAAGTATAAGAAGACATATGTGTTCATGCGAAGAGACATAAGCAGAACCAGGAAGTCCATATGCACGATGACTTCACAATATAAACAGAAAGAATAAGAATAAAACTTGAAAATGAATGGTGTGTGATCTTAATGACCAAGATTGGCTCCAAAGAGAATATGAAACTCACCCTCCCTCCCTTCTTTTTAAAGGTAAGGGACTATGGGTATAGAAAACTGATATAATGCATATATGCACGTGTGTATATATATATGTGTATATATGCATATATACATTTGCATATGAATGTGGTTGATGTTTTGCCTTTCTAAAAGTTTCTTTGTTATAGGGCTCTCTCTAGAAGAAGGAAAGGATGCTGTGAAATGTAAATGATAACAAAAAGATAGTAATAAAAATGTAATTCAAAAACTAGTCATTAGGATTTCATTGTTCTGACCTGAACTACATAACAAAATTCTCTTTGGTAATTTAGCCCCATGATAAGGGAGGCGGAACAACAATACACAGTCTTCTAGAATATGCAGTTCTCTCCACGAGGAACCAAAATGTGATGACAGACTGGCTGGGGTGGAACCAGGGCTCAAAGAACACAAGACTATCATCCGCCACCTCTTGGGGATTAGCAGTCTCTTCTTCAAGAAAAGAAATTAAAACCAATAGAAGGCCTTCTAAACACACATAATTTACAAATGATTACTTTTTTAAAAAGGACAGAATTAGATCATTTTCATGGGCCAACAAGTCACCTATGAACAAAATTGATCCACATGATAATTTAATTGTGATACTATATTACTAATAAGCTCTCATGGGAAAAAGTTACTTGGAAATTGGTTATTTTTCGAATAACCATCCTAAAGACTTTCCAATTTTCTTGGTCTTTCTGCATTTCATAGGAAATACAGGACTATAATCTTTGGCATTCATTTCATACAATCACTGCCAAATAATTGATAAAATTTGAAATCTTGCAAGTGATTCCTAGGTTTCCTCAGCTTCTTTTCAAAGGGTTTGAAATTTTTAACAGACATTTCCTACAAAAATCTTAGTGCTAATTTTTAAAGAAAGAAGTAGCAGCAATAAGAGAATTTTAAATATATGTTAAAAGTCCCAAACTTCAATGTGCTACAAATAAACGTATAAAATGAAAATGAATCTAATGTTTTTAATATTTAAAGGATTAAAAATGGCAATTCAATCTTTTTCTTAGAACAAATGAAGATTGAGAAGAATTATGGCTTTTCTAGACTCTTTTTCTATAATCACTCAATTATTCATTTGAATATGTAAGACCTCAATGGAAATTTCTGCACCATAGTTCCATAAATGGGTTTAACTGTAAAAGCCTGATTACACAATGTCTCCCACAAAAGCAATATATTTCGATATTTATGTCTCTAAAATATCCTATAGTAAAATTAATATTTCTGCACAGGAAAAGAAGCAGCTATTTAGTCCTGGACAACTTGATAACATCTCTTTCAACTTATACTTATAATTATCATGTATGAACTTCCAAAGCAGAAGTTGTCAAGATTTAACATTAGCATTAATTTATGTCATAACTGACTGTTACTATAAAGATAATGGCAAAGCATCCATTTCATCAGACAGCATGTATCGAAAGTGAAATTTCACCTTAATTACCACGAATCTGTCCGTTTTTAATTAAATTGATCAGTAATGTATTATCTTTTTTAGACTTGGAAGGCTGTTATTATCACAAAGCTCAAGCTGTCAACGCGCTGCAACTCTTTTCTCTAAAATGATCAAGTGTAAAATTTTTAAGCAATGTAATCAATGATATTGTATCTAATTTGAGACATTAAAAACTTTCTATCTAGTTTTACAGCACTATGAAAAGGACATTCTGAAAGCTCCAGGCTTAAATTAATGTGATGGAAACCAAAGAGTGCAATGGAAAGAACGATTTGTTTGTAATCGGAGAAGCTAGGTTTAATAAGCTACTACTTATTAAATGTGTGACCTTGGGAAAGTCTCCTAATCTCTCTAGATTTCAGTTTCCTCATCTGAAAAAAAGAAGGAATTAAACTAGATGATCTGTAAGGTTTGGCTCACCTCTACATTATATGATCCTACTTTGCCTTGACTGGATACTGCTTTTGTATCATTTGATACTGCTGGTCACCTCTCTCCTAGTTCATGTTCTAGGAGTATCACTTGAAGACACTGGGGATGTTTAACAGAGAAGATGCAAGGGGACCCCGATAGCTGCCTTCAAGTATTCCGAGGGCTACTGAACGAAAAAGGGATCATCAGATTTATTTCTCCTGGTCGCAAATGGCAGTACTAGGAGTGAGGGCAGGAAGCTGCATCAAGGCAGATCCATCTTCATGGAGGGGAAGTTTTTTTTTTAACACTGAGGGCTATTTAGACATGGAATGGGCTGCCTCTGTAGGTAGGAGAACATCCTTACTAGAGGCACATGGGAGCACAGATTTAAATCTGAAAGGGACCTTGGGAGACATCGAATGCCCTCATTTTAGAGAAAAGGAAGAATCTTGGGTACAATCTGACAACAATAACAAAGATAATATAACAATAATAAAATGCACACTGATCATAAAAATATCAAGAAGCAAACTAAGAATGGCTGGCATCCTGAAATCAAAGCTAAGAGAAAAATGTGCTTAAGGCAATAAATTCCTAAATGTACACTTTCAGATCGATAAAGGAGATCACAATAGAGCTGGAAAGTATCCTAATGAAAATACAATAAATCAAACTAAATAAAAGCCCATCCACCAAAGGCAACAACAGAAAGATGATTTTCATCAAAAGGGAGGAAGAGGATCGATGAATATTATCACAACACATCGTCATTGTCCTTCGTTCTCGAAGAGGCCCGAAACGACATCACCATGAAAAAGTGAAGTTTCAGTGTGTAGGACTGTGGCTGATCAGACCAACACAAGCTCAGAATTTTCTACCACAGGTTGGGCACAGAGAGTTCATGGGAACACTTGGGGTGGTTACTCCAAATTTGTGCTGTTTCAATTCTGCTTTGCTCATAGAGCACAGCACCTTTTCTGAAGTGGGCGCACCATGCTGAGCGATCCTGTGCCAGTGCCTCTCATGTTCCACGATCAAATCCAAAGTTCTTGAGAGAGACCTTGAGAGTGGTCCTTGTATTGCTTCTTCTGACCACCATGTGATCACCTGCCCCATGCAAGTTCTCCATAAAATAGTCTTTTTTGGTAAGTGTACATTTTGCATTTGAACAATGTGGCCAGCCCATTGGAGTTGTGCTCAAACTACAGCATAGTTTGAATGCTTGGCAGTTTAGTTCAAGGAAGGACCTCAGTGCCTGCTACCTTATCCTGCCAGGTGATCTTCAGGATCTTCCTAAGATAGTTCAAATGGAAGTGATTCAGTTTCCTGGCATGGCCGTGGCAAACTGTCCATGTTTCGCAGGTGTATATACAACAATGAGGTCAGCACAATGTTAGAAGACATAATAATTAGAAACACTTTTGGAACAAGTAGATATCATTTCACTGGACAACAGGCAAGAATACAACACTGGATTCTTTTCTAATGTGACCAAAAGTGGTTTACCTCCGGGAAAAGTCTATGAAACTGCTAAGCTCCAAAAATGAAATCAAAAGGATGTGGAAACATCCACATGAACTTAGCCAATATCTTTTCAACAAAGATGCATTAAATAAACAGCTGAGACATAAATTTGTTTGGGGAAAACAGAGAGAACAAGAAATTACAAAAGTCCAAAGACAGTGATCAATGTAGAATACACAAGAAAACTATGGAAAATGTGCAACATGCTACTGTAGTCTTTAAAAATTTAGTGCCAACTGAGTATCTAGCAAGACATGACCTACCAGCTAGAATTGTGGATCAGCTGTTTGCTTTCTTTCCAGGACTGAGAGACAACAAATCCCCATATTATAGATAAAGACCTCAAAATATCCTGCAGAAATCAACCTAGAAACTATGCTGGAACTACAATATGACCATACACTGAACCATTGCTCATTATCCCTCAGACATAACATTGTTTCATAAAACCTTTAGAAAAATGTTTTTAATAGATTTGGTCACATCAGACCTTTGCAATCTCCAGTAGTTTTCAAAATATAGAACCTCAACCAAGATCCAAACAATATGGGAACAGGATAGGGCTAGGTTAGCTCTATTGTCTCATCTGCTACTGGAGCTTTCAATGAACCTAAAGAGGATGAGCTTACATCCTACTACTTTTATTCAAGTAGCAGTTAAATAGCTCTGCAGATAAAGCTCTGGGCCTGGAGTCAGAAGACTTGAGTTCAAATCCAGTCTCAGACACTTACTACAGCTGTGTGACCTTGGGCAAGTCATTTAACACTGTCTGCCTAGGACATGACTGAATAATATAAATTTTTATTCAACTATTTTGGTCACCTGTGAAAGTCTGTAGAACATTAAGTCATTTTGGTCACCTGTGAAATACTAAGCATAAACGAATAACACCCAGCTAGTGACCTGTCTTGGGACCTACCTGAATCCCACTGAAAATAATAATGACAATCTATTTACAAAACACGCCAAATTTGTAAAGGACTTTTCTCACAACAGTCTTACAAGGTGGTACCATTATAACTATTCCCATTTTACAAATGAGGAAACCTATGTGCTGACTGGGTGACCTGACCCCACAATCAAAGAGTTGGTTAAATTCTGGGGCAGCATTTTAAGCTAGGTCTTCTGACTCCAAGTCAAACACACTACTCACTACATTGCAAGGTCTTTTTTTTTTTTAAATAGAAAAAGAACATTAGATACTGCATTCACTTTTTCCTTCACTCTTAGCATCTAATATAAATATTTAGGATACTAATATTCTGAAGTTCAGAACATAGATTAGTAAATTCCAATAGTGCTGACCAGCTGCCTACATTACCCTTCTGAAAAGCACCCCGTCAGCCTTATAGCTACATACTTAGGAACCAACAAATATTCATTAAATGTCTATGTGAAAAAACCTTTACTAGGCAAAGAGGTACAAAGACAAAAAAAAAAACCTTATTGATCTAAAGGAGTTTACATTCTACAAGGGATATACAGGTAAGCAGGTGTGTGTGTACGTGTGCATGTGTGTGCGTGTGCGTCTGTGTGTGTGTGTGTGTGTAAGGGCTGAAAGCAATGTCTAAATTCAATCCAGTGTGCAATATGGAAATTCCCTCCACTAAAGCAAATCAGGTATTTGTCTCTAACTTATCTTATATAGCTGTCTATGGCAGTAGTGTGCCATAGTCACCAAAAGCTTTCTAGTATGGGACAAAGTCAGGAACTGAATCCAGGCCTAATTCCAAAACCAGTCATCAATCCACTATACCACACTGCTTCCCTGAATCAATATATACATGGGAATTTTAGAGAAGGAGAAAGTACTAAGAGAATCAGAAACACTTTTCTTGGGGGATGGCATACAAACTGAATTATTCTAGAAGCTAAGATTTTAAGAATGAGAGTTAGGAGGAAGTTCATTTTAGATATGAGGGATAGCCTCTGCAATGGGAGGAAGGAAGAAGATGGACTGTTGAGTGTAGGGAACAATGAGTAGGCCAGGTTGGCTAGAATGTAGAGCAAATGGAGAGAATCAATGCGTAATAAACCTGGGAAGGACAGCTGAAACCAGACCAAGAAGAGGTACTGATGCCAAGCTAAAGGGCTTGCACTTTTTTCTTGGAATTTAGGATTCACTGAAGTTTGTTGAGTAGAGACACTGTCAAATTTATGGTTTCCAAGGATTATTTTGGAACCTATGTGGAGGATGAGTTGGAAAACAGAGGGACTAAAAGCCAAGTATCTAATGAGAAGGCTAATACAATGAATGCTTTCATATAATGATCACTATGGTAAAAGCTGTTATTCTTTCTCAGACAAAAACAATAAAAATATAGGCATTAATACCTTAAAAAAATTCTAACTATATCTTTTAAAAGATGTGTATTCTCATTTATTATTTGAGCCAAATCCTCAGTGTATACTATACTTTGATTCAGTAACATAAAAATGAATATATAAAGCTTCATTAATTCCTCAGAGCAGACAATGAGTCACTGGCCATAGCTTCTTGGTGACAGGTTTCTGCAGAGCAAGAACATTCCGTGTAATATCACAGAGAGTGGAATAAAAGGTGGACCTCAAGCAAGTCACTTATCATCTCTTGGACTCAGTTTTCTTGTATGTAAAATGAGAATTGGACCAGGTGACTTTTAACTTTCAGCGTGAAATCTCTGATCGTATGACATCAGCAGCCTGCCATCCATCCAACTTAGTTTAACATGCAGTTATCAAATCCTTACTATATGTTAGGTACCTTCTACAAAGTCACAAGCTAGGCCTGACGCATCATTAACATAACGAGCCTACATTTCCCCTAAGTAATGGGATACTGCCCATGTCAAACAGAAGACTCCAAGTCAAGACGTTCTCCCTGAGACTTCACAAAGCTCTTGTTTGTGTAACCTTCTAATAAACTTAGAGAATTATTGCATAGTACAACCATCTTTGTTGTCTTATCTTCCTATTCATTCATAAACTAGTAACTCCTCAGTGCTTTCTCATTGTTTCAGCAAATGTTTAATAAATGTTTACTACGGTTTTTGCTGACTAAAAAATGTTAAGGGCAAAAAAGACAAACATTAATTGCAGTCAGTGATAGCGAATATCAATGATGATGAAGGGTTCCATATCCTGACACCTGAGTGTCTGTTAATGAACGCTCACTGGGCTAGATAAACTGCAACAATACGTTCAATTCAACAGATATTTACTAAGGACCTACAATATACTGAGTGGACAGAAAGATAAGACAGTTGCTACCCTTATGGAGCTTACAACAAACATCTATTAAGTATTTACTAAATACAAGTAAATTATAATACAAAATAGAGCAAGATGAATAAAACAAACAAAGGTACAAAGCACTAATGCAAAGTTCCAGGAAAGAAATGTCATTTCTTATTGGTGAAAGCTGATACTTAAATTCTTATGAATAACAGGAGTGGAAAAAAATGAGAAAATAACAGCTATCCCAAATCGTGTACATAATCACCAAGTAATTGAAAGTATGCCTCTAAAGTCTTACATACCAAACCGCTAAAATGTAAGAAGGCCCATATGATAAATTATGACAAAAGTCATAGACTATGTTTTTATGCTATAAAAACTAAAAAGTTCTTCACAGTTCCCCTTCTTCATAAGCAAAGAAAATTCCTTGCAAAATACCCTTTGCATTTCAACATATGATTTTACCCTCCTTCCATTGATAAAGTGTAGTATAACTAGTTAGAAACCATACCTTAACATATTTCAAAAGTTCATAGAGATCTTCAACTTCATCACCTTCGCACCTGGTATACATGCGTCCAGTCTCCATACTGGTTCCTTTGATAGTCTGACGATACAGTGGGAGACCCATTGCTTCAGCAAACAGTTCAACGGCCTGATGTCCCACCGTCTGATACATGTAACTATCCAGTTCATCCGATCCCACTATAGAAAATAAAATAGAAATTCTCAATAAAAAAAAATCAAAAAGAAGGCAGAATTGAAGACTAGACTAGGGTACCAAAATACTCCAATATTAACTGTGATAGAATATGAAACCGAAAAGGAATGCTTGTATATATCTTTACACTATGAAATGAAATCTTATACATCTCAATCTACAGTTGTTATTACTACATGAAGTAATGCAAAGTAGCTAACTGTGGGGCCAGCAAACAACATCTTCATGCAGTATCCCTGAGGACTCCATCAGCCTTGCTCTGAGGTTGCCTGTAGGCAGTAGATGCAGGCAGAACCTCTGGGCTGTTATTTTAGGCTTGGCCCCATTAAACTGCTATTTGCAGGGCTAGTTATTCACAGGGAAGAAAAAGAAAGAGAGATACATGAGACCTTTTGCCAATGTAGCAATGCAATTGCACAGATGTGAATTTTCTGGGTACACTCCACTGTGTTTGTGTTCCTCTTGTTTATCTATGTCCCTAGAGAAATTTTAAGTGCTAGACAATATTGGGAGCTGCCTGAGAACTTTAGTACAGAGTCCAAAGGGTTAAATGGATAATTCTTTGTTATGGAAGTCCTCTGTAAGTAGGGATCATTTCATATTCTTTGTACTTACACCCCCCAGTAGCTTGCACAGTGGCTGGCATATAGTATGTATTGAGTAAATACTAATGAAGTCAACCACAACATTTTGGCATTACTTCTTAGTGCTTCCCTCGCATCCTCAGTGAGCATCATGAAACACTGAGAGTGACTTTCAATTCACCCAAATGCCAACCATCTTTCCTACTGATTTGTGTATGTACATACACACACACACAGACACACACACATACACCACAACACACAATTAGAATGTTCTAAGAGGAAATCAGTACGTGTATGTGTGTATGTATATGCACACACATATATACATGTACACATATTATGTATATGTATGTATGTATATGTCTTGAGAGTCTCCCAAGAGTAATTTTATATTCCCTTAAATTATTTTCTCAGTTTAGCTTCTTTTTCTAATTCAAACTGATATGTTTTAATGAATTTTGGATCATTAAAGGGCTTCTTCCAAAATATGTGGCATCACAGAACCATAGCTATGAGGAATCCTCAAGATCATCCAAGTTCAATTCCTCTCACCCACCTACCCATTTTTACACGAGAAAAAAAGCCTGAGAGATGTGGGCCATGCCATAAGATATCACCTGACCTACTTGAGATCACACAGCTAGTAAATGAAAAAGCTCTGTCCTGTGATTCAATATCTGCAGCTCTTACCATTACTCAACTATCTCATAACTGACATAAAATATCTCCTAAGTTAAATTTTGAGATTACTAATATGAATTCCAATAAAAAATGTGTACACAGCTTTATTATTAACATAGCCTGAAATTACACAGGCATATATGATGATTGATCATACCATGAGTGAAGACCACTACTGGTTTAACAAACAAATTCCACGAATATTTATTTAATGTTTACTATTTGCAATCACTGAGAGAAGCACTAGGGATACAAAGATGAAAATCAACACTGTCCTTTAAGGAAAAGAATTTACAATCTATTAGAGAAAATACAGACTTAATACTGATACAAGTAAGCAAAAGAAGGGGGGGGGGGTATTTAATAAGAGCAAAAGAAAGTTCCAGAGAATGTACTTTAAGAAAATATAAGGAGGGAGATCACTTTCTTTTCTTAAAATATTTTAATTTCCCCCTCCCCCCCAAATTACATGTAAAAACAATTTTTAGAATTCATTAAGTTTGTCACATCAGGGCAAGAACTCTAATGACAGAAATTGAAAACTGACCTTCTGGTGTTGATACTATCTAGAAACACAGTACTTCATTTCTGGGTGAGCATTTAATAAGTATCTGCCAATTTGACTTGACACTCAAAGCTTCTGAAAGTTGATAGAACAAAGAGAAAATCTAAACATACATCAGCGTGTGAGGCATCATCCTCAAAACTGTGAAGCCAACAGCAAATGTTTTGAACATCCGCAAGGATAAGTAAAGGTGTTAATAATTTTCACATATCAAATTTCTTTATCAATGTCATATATCAGTTTTCATCGTCAAACAATACTAAGTTACATAAAAAATGTTCTAAATCACATTAGAGAAATGCAAATCAAAACAGCACTGAGGTACCACCTCACATTTATCAGATTGACTAACATAACAAAGAAGGAAAATGATAAATGTTGGAAAAGATGTGGGAAAATTGGAACACTAATGCATTGTTGGGGGAGTTGTGAACTGATCCAACCATTCTGGAGAGCAATTTTGTACTATGCCCAAAGGGCAATAAAATTATACACACATACATACCCTTTGATCCAGCAATATCACTACTAAATCTGTATCCCAAAGAGATCAAAGAAAAAGGTAAAGGTCCTATAAGTACAAAAATATTTAGAGCAGCTCTTTTTGTGGTTGCAAAGAACTGGAAATTGAGGAGATGTCCATCAGTTGGGGAATGGCAAAATAAGTTGTGGTCTATGATTGTGGTGGAATACTATTGTGGTATAAGAAAGGATGAGCAGGATGATTTCTGAAAAACCTGGAAAGTCTTAGATGAACAGATGTAGAGTGAAGTGAGCAGAACCAGGAGAACTTTGTACCCAGTAACAGCAATATTGTATGATGATTAACTGTGAAAAACAATGATCCAAAACAATTCTGAAGGACTTATGATGAAAAATGCTCTCCACCTCCAGAGAAAGAACTGATGGCATCTGAATGCAAATTAACACCTTTACTTCTCAATGCAGATGCTGACAATTTATTTTTCTTGGCTGTTTCATTTTTGTCTGTTTTCTTTTGCAACACGGCTAAATAGGTTTTGCTACAACAATAAACCTCCAAATATAATACAAGATATGGGAAAATTGGAATGCTAATGTATTGATGGTTGAGTTGTGAACTGATCCAACCATTCTAGAGAGCAATTTGGAACTATGCCCAAAGGGCTATAAAAAAGTACATACCCTTTGACACAGCAATAGCACTTCTAGGTCTGTATCCCAAAGAGATCATAAAAATGGGCAAAGGACCCAAATATACAAAAATATTTATGGCAGATCTTTTTGTGGTGGCCAAGAATTGGAAATTGAAGGGATGTCTATCAATTGGGGAATGGCTGAACAAGTGTGATATATGAATGCAATGGAATACTATTGTGGTATAAGAAAGGATGAGTAGGCCAACTTCAGAAAAACCTGGATTTAAATGAATTGATGCTGAGTGAAATGAGCAGAACCAGGAGAACGTTGTATACAGTAACAGCCACAGTGTTAGAGTACTGATGTTGATAGACTTAGCTCTTCTCAGCAATGCAAGGACTTAAGACAACTCCAATAGGCTCACAATGGAAAATGCCGTCCTCATCCAGAGAAAAAATTTTGGAATCTGAATGCAGATTAGTACACTATTCGCACTCGTTCTCTTTTGTTGTTTCTTCTTTCTCATGATTCCCCCCATTAGTTCTAATTCTTCTTTACATCATGACTAATGTGAAAATATATTTAATATGAATGTATAAATAGAGCTTGTATCAGATTGGGGAGAGGGGAGGAAGAAGGGGAGAAAATTTAAGACTCAAAATCTTACAGAAGTGAATGTTGAAAAATAAAAATAAATAAATAGTTTTTAAAAAAGAAATATAACCTTAAATGCCAAATATATCAAATTGTGTATATATTCTTTTGTTAAAAAAAAAAGCCTTGGAAAAATACTAAGTTACTAAAAAAGTGTTTATACATCTTATGGATCCACCCTGTTTATAGAAAAGCAATTCCAACTGTGCCACTTTACTGACACCACACAAATTTAAATAGTCTACAACCTTTCTACAAAATGTGAAAAAGTCTTGCAGACAGAATTCAAAAATTAGGACCCCATCACCAATTGGAATCAGCACTCCTTGCTAACTCCTTTTTTTCACCATCAAATTATATGTACACGATAAGCTGCGTTACACAAATATGTCTAACATAGTATTATAATCTCTATTTTGATTTTTAAAAATTAATCCCAATAACAAGCCCATAAACTAAAAGTCTAAAATAATCAAAGACCTAAATAAAACATAATAAGTCTCTTACTCTCCTTTGTAAGATTTACATTTGAATTTTTATTTGTAAAATAACCTGAGTACACAACAATAAACCTACAAATATAATTATCTTCGGTAAAATGATGTAAAAAAATAAATGGGATAACATTTAGATTTTATGTTCAGAGTTTCTGAATCCATAAAGTTAAGTTCTAGATTACTCCATTATTATGAATTCCTTACTTTGCAATTTCTATCCTAAATGAAAAAACAAGATGTACTCACTCCTACTTCATATGACATCTAAAAATACACTTACTTTTTAAGGCAGAGCTGTATGAATTCATACAAAGAATTTTGAGTCATTGGGGAAAAAAATCTAGGTGTTAGTATGACAGCTTTGTTTTTTTAACTTAGTAAGAACACAATTTCTTTTAATGTTCCATCTAGTCCCTGACTATCATGTTACTTTATTAATTGAGGCTTTGAAGACAACAGTTAGTATGAGATCAAATAAAACCAAAAAGGCTCCACTGTTGCCTGGAGCACCTCAATTAACTTGCCACAAAATGTCTTAGCCCAGAATTAACAGGATTGTTTTATGAATGTTACAACAAGAGTCCATTTTATTGATGGGAAAAAAGTCATTTCCACATTAACTCTTGAAAACTCAGCTACATGAATTCACTCCAATTGCTCTGACTCTGTCGCCATCTCTGCTACTTACCCTTTACTATGCTCCATGGAAAACTTGCTTGGGAAGAAAGAAGTCAGTAAGATATTCACTCTATCTTTTATTCCCTGACAAATTGAGTCTTCTTTCTTAGCTGAAATCAAAATGAGTTGAATCCTCACCCATACTTTACAATGTTACCTTCATCTTTTATCCTTTGTTTGAATGTGAATAGTCTGACTTAAAAAATTTTATACTGATACTATTCTAATAGCACGTATTCCTTAACTTTTCTCTTGACTTCTTACCAGTTTAAAAAATCAGTTTTTGTACTTCTTTTTGTTCACTCATTCCTTGCATGTTATCCTATCTCGAATGCTCCTGAGACACAAAAAAATAAGAGATCATGTGCTAGTGACATGATATAATACATACATAAATTTTTCCACGGGGGGAAAACATTGCAAAGTATCTGTAGCTTTAAATGATAATCTCTATCTCTGCCTTGAAAAATACAACTGACTGATCTGACCATAAATAGCACATGGATTTCCTTGTTTGACAAACAGTAGAAATGAAGGAAAATCTGACTTCTTGTTTTTGATGTATGAGTTACGGTAACAGTTTTTGTCCATCTGCAGTCAATCAAGGCTTCTCAATTCTAGCTCCACAACACCTCTCACATCAGTCTCCTTTCCACTCACACAACCACCATCCTCATTCAGCCTTTCGTTACTTCTGGACTAGGACATTCTCCGTATCTCCAATCTATCCCCTACATAGCTGCCAAATTAAAGTCCCTAAATTACAAGTCTGATCATGTCATTTCCATGCTCAAAAAGCTTTAATAGTTTCCTGCTGGATCTTGGTTAAGATACAAACAACTCTATTTGTCACGTACCTCTTTGGCCCCCAAAGTATATACTCTGTCTAGAATAGATTGTCTATTAACTTACCTCTTTCACTTTTTGTCTTTGCATCTCCAACCCCTAGCATAGTACCTGGCACCTAGTAAGCAACTATTAAATGTTTGTTGAATGAATAAATGAATGAACCATTTCACATTTCTACTATAAAATCATCTCTCCCTGAAATCTGAAGAATGACAATATCTGTCCTGAGACTAGGATACAAAATAATTCTGCCTAAGACTCTACATTGAAGAAGGCTAAACTCCTAAATTTTTCCTCTGCAGTCTTCCAGAACCTAAAATAATGTAAGAAGTCTGGAAAGTTCCCTCAGTCTAAGAAGTTCACTTTCTTTATTTGTATATTTTGTAAATATTCATTTTTCCCATTCATGTTCTTATATAATGCAAGTTATCCCAAAAGTCATAACACAGTTTTAAGTGTTAATAGCCACACTGAGATTTTGGGGACAACCTGTATTTATGTTCAAATAGATATTTGTCCACAGTATATCTGCCCATATATTTCTCCCTATAAGATAAAGACTGTGCCCATCAAATCTGTTCTGCATAGTCTCCAACATTAATTAAGGATTTTTTATGATCATTATTCTAGAGATAATGATGAAAGTTCCAATCACCCCTATGTCCACTGGTTGCCCATTTCCAAATCTGCTTCCCTAGAGCTCTGGGCCTCTTTATATCTCCCCATTTCCTATAACTCTGTCAACTTTTTTTTGGTCCTATTAAGGCACTTGTCAACTTCCCCCTCCCACTTACCACTGACCATTTAAATACAAAAATGAAAGTAATTTTGTTCAAATAATTTTGTATCATGTTCTTGCAAAAGTTTAGTGAAACTAAAAACACAATAGAAATCTAAAATAAACTAGGTGCTAGGAAAAAAGACAGCTTTATTAAATATCGTTTTTAAACCTAAAAATACTTGTGAATTGCTTCCCCTCCCTTCAAGGCAGGCTTGAAGATCAATAACCACAAAATTAAAAAATATTATCTTTTTTTCTTGGTTTGAGTCAGGACCTGAATGTCATCTCTAAATCTAGAAGAGGCTGGGCCTAGAGGAACAGTTATTATCAATTCCCAAAGCCCCTCAGTAGCAACACGTCCCTCACAATGACACCTCTGCTAAGTCAGCCCTATAGCTGGCTAGTTGTTGTCTACCTTTCTACATAATTTCCAGCACTACCCCAAAACAGAGATGCTGGACTAAAAAATTTCAACCAATTTTCAGTCATTCTAGTAAATCAGCCAAAGACATTCATTAACTTCTACCACATGTGAAGCACTATCTACCATATATTATGGGAAATAGAAGAGTTTTGGACTTGGACTCCAAGGACCTGGATTACAATTCTGGCTCAGCTATTTAGTAGTTGCGTGCTTTGGGCATATCAATTTACTTTTATGGGTCTCTGTATCCTCTAAATCCTATGATCCGAGAAGTTACAATCCCTAGCCTGAAGAAACCTACAGTATAGTTGGGGCATAAAAATATAAATAACAAACCAGAAAACAAATTCAAATCAATATATGCAAGTCAATGACACGTGGCAGAAACTGAATATAAAACTCATAAGGGAATATTAAAAAAAAAAGAAAAAGATCATCCTAGAAGAAGAGTTAATCAAGAAAGCTTCTTTAAAAAGAAGAGCCTTGAATTAAGCCATTAAGTGTCAGATTTGGATTTCAAGGGAGGAGGGATTCGGTTAAGTATGACATGTACAGGCAATGGTAAAGGGATAGAGCTAATTAAAATTTCTGTATAAGGAAGTAGTGGAAGATGGAGTTGGAGAGATGCTTTTTTTCTGTTCCTATTACCTTCTGAATATATCATTCACTGGGTGGATTGGTGAAATTCAAAACACTCACTTTTGCAAATTTTTTTTAAACAGCTCAGAGAAGACGTTTTGTTGTGGAGAAAATTGTAGCAAATAACTAAAATGAGTTTGGGGATTATTCCTAAATCTCATTTACCTACTTGACACCATTCTGTTATCCCACATAAAAAGTGATCACATTCCATTCCATAGTGTCGGCTAATAAAACTAAAAATGATGACTAAATGATTACCGTTTATGTTATTTTTGAGTCACACACACACACACACACACACACACACACGTCTGAAAAAAAACCTAGATTCATTTTGGATAACTAAAAAAAGAAATAATGCTATAATCTTACCTTGGTTTTTAGCTGGTCTTAGGTTTGCTAAAGCAACAATCTGATGCCCAGCAGCTACACATTGCATCATATTATAACAGCTGTCCTTCCCACCACTGAGGGAAAAAAAAAGTAATAGTTATATGATACAGTTACTTAAAGGATAACTAAAACTAAGTGTAGCAAAAATATTTAGCTTAACTTTTCATAATTTTTCAGTGACTGCATCTGAATTAGAATAAATATATAAAACATGCAATTTTTAAATTATATAGAACCTAAGCACTTGAATTTGGATGGTTAAGGTTGAAGCACACACATGAAATGATTTGCCATTATAATTTCTAAAAACACTCAAGATTTTAGATTCTAAACTAAATCTGGTAGGTGTTTTATTTGTCAGTAGCCTTATTTAATGTACAAAATATTTGATAAACAAAAATCTTGATTTTTAAAAAATTTAGTTAAATATTTATCACATATGCTCCTTAAGTAAAATTTCCCTTAAAAAGTTAAAAAAATCAAAATAGCCCCAAACCAGAAAATCAACTTACTTTTCATCTCACTACAATAAAATCTAACAACTGATAGCCTTCAAATACCCTGTATTTGAGAACTCACAAAAGGTGCCCATTTACTATAAATTTACAATAGTTGATACTGATGACATGTAAAGATGGGAAGCTATACACTATCAACAGTTAGGTTAGTGGCTAGAGCCCCAGAAGTCAGGAAGCCTTGCTCAGATCTGATACTAGCTGTTTGAAGAGAAAATCAGCAAGTTATTAGACCACAGCAAGTCTTAGTTTCTGCAGCTGTAAAATGGGATAATTATATCAGTAGTACCTACTTCAGTCAGCAATTGTAAGGCTAAAGGGAATCTTGTATGTAAAGTACTTCCCAAACTTTAAAACACCATATAAGGTATACACACACACACACACACACACACACACACACACACACACACACACATATATACTATATGCATATATATGGTACATACATGAGGTCTTATACTTATATATATGATACCTATATAAGGCATCAATTATTATTGTTAATGTTTCTATTTCTGCACTATTAAGAGCAGGCTAGAGTACACTGCCCTGATAATACAGTATACGGACCTTATTCATTTCAGTTCCAATTCCACCCCTGGCTCCCACCATAGTCAAACACAAATCACTGTGCCCAGACAATATGCTAGGAAGTGGCAATCTGGAAGTTGATGGAGGGGGAAGGTGGGGGGGAAGGAGGTGGCATTTTTCCATCCTCCACTATATTGACCTATTCTGCTCACCATGATTCTCTCTCATCTATTCTATTTCCTTTATTTCTCTCTCTCATCACTGTCCTACCCACTTATTCATGCCTTAGGACTGCCAGTATACCCATGACATCATGAAATAAAAAGGGTGTTGACTCTTGACCTAGTCTTTATCCCCATTCTCATTTGAAAGAATGCTTGAGATGAGATTCTATAGATCAGAGGCTATATAACCAAAATTAGAATCTACCTCTAGAATCTAACAAAGGCTAGTCAAGTTATCAGAAGACTGATACCAAAATAACTCAATTAGCTTTCCACTTTTAAACAACTATAATCAATCAATTGATAAACAAACATTTATTAGGTACCAGGCACTCAGATAAGGTGCTGTGTGAGACACTACTGAGTGCTAACCTAGCAGCAAAGGGCAATTCATCAAGAAGTAAAACTATACCCAGGACAAAAGAGTTAGTTAACCTTTCATCTATTACCAAAGGGACAGTACTTCATCTTTAAGTTCCAACTAAATACTCAGTAAACAAATGCAACCTAACAATTCATCTGAAATACGGATTTCTTCTATCATTTTAGTCCAGGAAACAAAGTCTTATTTTAAATGGTTTCCCTGTACCCATGTTTTACTAAGTATGAAACAGATTTTCTAACAGTACCTTAACGTTCATACACCACTACATAGTTACAAAGTAATTTACATAATCTTCTTTGAACTTCCTCAAAACCCTATCAAATAAGGCAGGTACTGCATTACTATTTCCATTTTACAGATGAGAAAACTGGGGGTTAGAAATATTTAAATGATCTGCCAAAGTTTATATAACTAGTAAAACAGCAGAGCCAGAGCCTGAACCTAGGTCTTTTGACTCCAAGTTCAAAGATGTGTACATTATACAACACTGCTCTTACTGTAACACATATACAATACAAATTCACGATGGAAATTACATTGTCCAGAATATTTGTATCATGCTACAATTAAATTTAAATTTTTATATTATTTTGCCTAATGGTTAATAAAAAATGTAATATAATCACCACAATGGAATAATGTTAAAATATAACATAATACTTAGAATATAATATAAATTTTTACCAAAAACACATTTAAAAATGTAAGTTTATTATAGAAATTAGTATATATGTAGCACATATCTTTAGCATCAATTATAGGTTTGTATTTAAAGTGTATTATTTATGGCAATAACCATATTTTCATGTGTGTGCCCTATAAGGATTCTATTTTACCAATATTCAGGGCAAAATTTCATTTTAAATGAAATTACTTTACATTACACTTTTGGAAAGCTGATTTTTTTTTATTCCCCTAAGTAACAGTATAAGAATAAAACAAAGTCTAGTCATTGTTCCAGATTATGGCTCTCTAGCTCATCAGGAATTAAAAATAATAAAATATATTTGGTATAATATTAATGCAGCAGTTAATTATCTTATCTTGAAAAAAAAAACCAATCATTTTAATTCCATAACCTAAAGGCAGATCTTTACCCAAACATGTTTTCATATGCCCATGTGGAATGCAGCCAACTCAGTGAAACAGGGAGAAAATCTGATCTCCAGGTTTAAAGGGGTCATATCAAAACTGGTGGAAGTTTCCTTGGTTAGAAGACAAACTAGTCACAATGTTGCACTAGGAGCACTTTAAAGTATGTCAGTATCATCTCACAGGCAATGAATTTTTACTGTTACATGTTACTATTTTTATCATTTGTTACAACAGCAAAAACCCATAGTTACAAAAGAATACTAAGATTAAAAGCTAAGTGAAGAAAATGAGATAATACAGTTAAACTACTGACAAAGTAACAGCATAATTAATTTGTATTCTGGTCGGAGAAACTTTAGTTTCTTAAAGCTTGTCTTGTCTGGAATTTACATTTTTGATCATATTGTTTAGGCAGCAAATAAACCAATCAAATCACACTTTAGAACTTTGAAGATGTAATATAGAATATCTGTATTTAAAAGTTACTATGTCAAATTTTAAGCCATAATGCAACACATGAGATGACTATGCATGGAAGGGACTGACAAAATTAACCTATATATAATTACCAAAGTAAACACTTGTGTCTTATTTGGAAACTAGCTAAGGTGATATAATAGGATAAACATCCATCTTAGATAATAGTTTAATATGAAATTCTCCCCAAATGTGTCATTTTGATGAGTCTGGGTAATCAAAGGACTAGATGTTCAATTCATGACAAGTTTCAATAAAATTTCCCATTTTTAGTATGATCATGGAAATTGAAGTGCTGAAAGCCTACAAAGATTATCTGGTTCCTCTTTCTGACTTTTAACTGATTTAATAATAACTAAATCTTCTGAGACAAAGAGTATTGGTCAATCTATTTTTTAAGTCTTGGTAGTTTGTTCCAACTGTTGTTAATAATTGGAATGCTCCTTTGCTCCATTTCAGACCTATTTCCCTTTACACATTTCTTCTGCAGAAATTGAGAACCAAGAAGTGACCTCCATCTTAGACTTTCAAAGACTTATTCCATTCACTTTATTTATCCTTTTATCGAGCTAAAAAAATCTCAAATTGAACAGTTGTAGAATGGAATTAAATCATTTTTATTGCTTTCCCGCTAAGATAAACTAATCAAATGGTTATGTTATAGTTAGTACTCGGTATGGTTATATACTATTACAAATTAAAGAAATAAACAGGACTCATATGATAGAAAAATTCAGAGTTCAAAGGAACCCTGATGATCAGCTAGTCCAACCCTACGTTAAAAATGAAACTGAGGCAGAGAGAGGTTAAGACTTGACCAAGGCCATTCAAGGAGTTAATGAGGTCTGGAGAGATTTGAATGTAGAAATATATTCTAATTCAAAGTCCAAGACTCTTTCTACTTTACCATTATGCCCAGTTGATCTGCGGGATAAGGAATTAGCTCAGTGTTCCACTAAACTCCAACAAATCTAAGACATTTCTTTGTATAATAGTATTGATGTGCAGTATGATTCCAAATTTCATATCAACACGGGAATCAGTATGTGTAAGAATACTTAGTGGAAGTGCCTTTTTGTTACCTTTTGCTCTATAATAATAATTACAGCTAATTATATTTAATTTATATGTATATTTAATTTACATTTAACTTACATTTTAAATTAATATTTAACATTTGTTTGTATTTATTATATATAAATATATTAAACAATATTTAAATAAAATATATTTAAATATATTAAATATATATTTAATTTATATTTCACAGCCATTTACATCGCGCTTACTACGTGTCAGGTGTTTTACAATTCCACAACTGATCCCCACAACAACCCAGGGAGGTAGGCGCTATTATTATCCCCATTTTACAGAAGAGGAAAGTGAGGCCAACATTAATTAAGTGATTTGCACAGGGTCCCAGACGGATTTGAAGTCGGGTCTTCCTGACTCCAGGTCCTTACCTTCTATCCACTTCTCTATCTAGCTGCCCCCAAAAGGACGGGAATAGGAGAGGGTTAGGGGAGAAAGATTTAGAGAGGAGGAAGAGGAGGACAGCGGGAAAAGTAAGGGACCTGAAATTAACCAGAAGGGGGCGGGGCCCACGAGGGTAAGGCAGCCCCCCGGCCGGGCACGAGAGGCGGCCCCGAGGCTCCGCCTCTTCCGGTCTCCGCCTAAGCCCCAGCTCCGGCCGCGGACTCCGACGCGGCACCGGGTCTGGGAGTAGGGCAGGATAGACAGCAGGCCGCGGGCCGGCGAGGCAGCCGCTTTCTGCCCAATAGTGGGGTGGAGGCAGGCCGCGGCGGGGGCCACGTTACCTGATCAGAGCCGCGACCCTCATGTCAGGGTCCCCGGCGTCCGCGCTGCACACGTGCGGCCAGGGAGGATTGGAAACTCGCGCCGCCGCTTCCGCCTGGGAGGGGTCCTTGCCTCCGCTTCGCGGCCGAGGACCCGCGGCCGGAGTGCGGCCCGCCCCGCCTGCTCGGAACCCGCGGCCGCCCCCGCGCCCCTGCCGCGCCTCTGCTCGCCCGGCCTGCCGAGACGCCGAGGAGGGCGAGTTAAGCCTTCACTGCCCTGGGGGGCCCTCCTTCGTCCCCGGAAAGGGTGATTTGGGTTTTTCTTCAGGCGCTGTAGTCACCTAAGTGAGGGCAAAGAAGCCTCCAAGGAAGGGCGAAGCCTGCAGAGCTAGAGGCCGGCTTAGCGCGGAGGCTTCGGAGCCCGTTTGGGTCAGACCTCACATCTGACTTTTTTTAAATGCACATAGGGCTATATCACTCTAAACATAACCGTCCCCCCACCCCCGCCAATGTCTTTTTCTTTGCCCCCACCTGTAATAAGATAAATTATTATAATATAAATTTTAATAAATATAATTATAATATAATTTATATTACATACAACTTATGTAAATAGTGAGACCGACAGATTGATAGGATCACGGAGTTAAGAGAGATTTAAAGCTGTCTAATCCAGCTCTCTAGCTTTACTGTCAGTCAACAAGCATTTATTAAGCTCCTACTGTGTGTCAAGTACTTTGGTAAAGGCAGTGCGTACAAAGAAAGGCAAAACAGAGCAGTCCCTACTCTTGAGGAGGTCTCAGTTTAATGGGAAAGACAACGTGCAAACAAGTAGACAAACTATGTGCAAACTGTGGGTGCGTGTGAGAAATGGGGGAGGTCACCATCCCCACAAAAAGCCCTCTGACACATTTTTAAAACTTAAGATGTAAAGCATCTTATTTAAGGGCGTCTGGAGACAAACCACAAAATATGCCCTAATCTGTACAGTTTACCATTCCCAGGTGTAACTGCTCACTCTGAAAATGTAACAATCAGCCCACTCCTTTCTTCATTCCCTCCCTCTGATTGGATGACTCCTCCCACATCTTCCAAAGTGCAACAGTATCCAGGCCAACCCTCTGCAAGCCTCACTTTATACTTTGCTACTGAGCTGGATACATTCATGAACTGAGCTGGATACATTCATGATTTCCCTCTCCTCTTAAGCTTTCTTTGTGTGTTTTTTTCCCATTAGGATGTAAGCTCTTTTAGGTCAGGGATTAGCTGTTGTATAGCATTTGCATTCCCAGTGCTTAGCACTGTGGAAGATGTGGCTCCTACATTAAAGGAGGCTTTACGGGTGGCTCCTACCTGTAGGGAGAAAAGAAGAAGGAAAGAAGAAAAGAAAGGACTTTGGAAAAAGGAGATAGAGAAAGAGAAAAGAGATTTTTTCCCACATACAGAGAGTGATGTGAGCAAAGGTACAGAGATAGGAGAGGGCAAGTGGGCCAATGGGACTTCCCATTTTGATTGGACAGAGCTGGGACTAGAATCCATATGTGAACTCGACTACGTACAAATATTCTGATAGGGTTTGAGTAATAGTTGTAGAGCACATAAAAATGTTAAATAACTTGGGAATTTTTGGTAGAGGCTCAAGTGTATCACCAAATGAACCTCTGTCCCTAGATTCTCAGGGGTGATTATGATTCTGCTTTAAACTTCCAAACTTCTATTAGCTGTTGACCTTCCTGCTTCTCCTGTGATTGTTTATATACATGTCTTTACTCTGTGACATGGGCCCCATCTCCATGTCCTGATCAATATCCTGCCACTGGACCCAGATGGCTCCAGAAGAGAGAGGAAAACTTTGCTCTGCTCTCCCTCACTTAAATCCAATTCTCTTGCAAGTCATGGCATCACCTTCCTAATGTCACCATCCTCTTTGAGAGCAAAGGAGAAGCAACCTGTGAGTAGTAGTAGCTGTCCCATTGGGGACCTAACTGACCAGTTCCCAGAAATAATGCAGATCCTTCTTTCTTGTCCTCCCTCCTTCCCTCCCTTCTTCCTCTTCCTCTGTCCATGTAGAGTATCATACCTTTGTCCTGTAGGTGCTCTGTTCGAAGGAATGTAAATTTTGATTGTTGAAACTTTCCAAGTTATCTTGGGGTTTACTGGCTAGATTTCTTTTGTAAGGATCATACCTTAAACCCAAATCACTCTGGCCTTTATTGATTGGCCAACAGTAGTTGCCAACCCAAGCCTGACTTGGTCATTGTTCAGGTTTTGATGGCTTAGAGTGAGCATAAATAGAAATTGTTTCTGTTTTATCCAGAAACTCAGACTTTTTGACTAGGTAAAAGGTCATTCTTTCCCTCATTTCTTACCTAGCCTTAATCACTGAATGGGCATTGCTTCATTCAAACTGAGACCAGGGAAAGACCTTACTTAGCTTCAAAAAGGTCCCACACTGCATCTAGGGCCATCTTCAGGCAACCTGATCTATGTCTTGCCACTGGGCATAGATGACCCTGGAAGAGAGAGTGAGGTTGGTGACTTTGCACAACCCTCCCTCATGTAAATCTAATTCACTTGCAAGTCATGGAATCACATCCCTGATGTCATGGTCCTCTTCTAGAATGAAAGACAAACAACACCAGCTTAGCACTGTGCCTGGCACTTAAAAAATGCTTAATTAATGCTTGTTGACCATCAGACTGTTGCCCCATTCCCCTCCTGTTTTGTCTGTCACTCCACCAACTCATTCCCAGATGCTTACAACATACTGTCAGGATCACCATGTCAAGACCACCCCTTTCTTTATTCTACTGTCTTTTTACTATTAAGAGACACCCTTGTTTCCAGAGCTCAGGCCCAGCATGCAAGCTGTGCCCTGAGATTGGCATAACAACAATCCTTTGAGCTCACCCCCTGGATGAACTCAGCCACAGCCAAATCTTAAGCTCTGAACACCTGCAGTACCTGTGTTCCAGTCACAAAGCCCTGCTGTGACTAAAACTTGTCTCATTGTTGCTGGTCCCCCTCATTGTCAGGGCTCCAGTTCACTGCATAGCCACCATAATATGTACTGGAGATCTGTCCACACTAAAGCAGGTTTCCAAGGAGGACCACGCACATGTGTGTAGTTTCCCTCTTCCAACCGAATAAAGAAAGCTTTTTGCTTAGAACTGCTATTATCTCTTTGGTTTTATTTTTTTAATTTTAATTTATTTTTCAAAGTTAACTGTGGTTGTTGATAACCTATGTGAGTGCTTTGGTGTTTTTATAGTTAACAGCAGCTACTCTCTGATGCATTGGTCATTTGTTTCCAGGGTTGACATTACTCAATTCACTCCAATACTAAAATGACTCCTTAGCCATTATACTCTATCCAGCTACAATCTTTTCCTTTTCACTGATAAACCACTTACAGAAACAAGGATATTGAAAACAAAGCTCATTATCTTTCTCCTTAAACCTATTCATCCATTGGATAGCTAGTTTTGTCTACAACACCATGATTCATCCTATCATATATGCTGAAAATCCTGGAGTTAATCTCTGATGATTCACTTTCCTAACTCTCCTGATAACCAGTTAGTTACCAAACCCTGTCCATTCCACTTCTGCAGCATCTATGTATCCTTCCCCTCCCTTTTATTCTTATTGCCACCACCTGGTATAAGCCCTTGCTTAGATTATTGCATTGTCTTTCAAACGGGCCTTCCTATTCCCATCCTTCCCCTCCTCTTTGCATTGCTGCCAGAATAATCTTTCTTATACAAAAATCTTATTTTACTTTCCTCAAAAGCTTTCAGAAGCTCTCTATTACCTCTCAAGTAAAGTTCAAACTTCATTACCTGACAAACAAGTACCTTCCCAATCTAGTAATATCTTACTTTTTTAGCTTTATTGTATCTTACTGCCTTAAATATACTCTGCATTCCATCTCTCTGTTCTTCAGATACATCATGTATTCTTCTCCTGCCACTGTATCTTTATTCAAGTTATTCCCTATGACTAATTCTGCTCCCTTTCTGATGAATTTCTATTGAATTACTACCTTTCCTTTAAACTTTTAAAAAGAAAGTTTTATCATTTCAGAGTTTCCCATACCAATAAAATTACATATGCTATTTCTATTTCTTATCTCCATCCCTATCTCTAACCCAGTTCTGAACCTGACTGACTTTCATACTCTGCTATATTCTCTCGTTGACCTGTCTCTGAAGTAGAAATTTCTACTTGCCAATATTCAGCACCATTTCCCCTTGCTCCCCTGGGCTGAAGTAGGCCTCCTGTGGTGCAGTTATTGCTTTGTGTAATGTCATTGTTCATTAAAAAAAAAATCTAGCTAAAACAACAACTAAAATATATGATTTACAGTCTATAAAATCTCAGGAGGTCAGGATTGGAAGCAGTCTAAAATACTGTCTTGTCTCACATACCTGAATAAAAATCTCTGTAACACCTGAAAAATGGTCATACATACTTGTCAACAATATATGCTCATTTGTATTATAAATGACTTGGACTGTTTTTCACAGAACCTTCTGTTTTTTGTAGACTTTCATTTGAATCTGAGTATAATTTTTTCAACCTCAGATGCCTCTCTGCTTTGGATAATTTAGAGTTGACTTAAACCTCTACCACTCTTTTTAGGGCAAAGGGAAGGTGTGCCAAGGGAGGAAATATTACCTTGACTAAGACCTATCAGCTTCAGAGGATAAAATTGCCAAAATAGGTATACTTCAACTGGAAGAAACCTAAAACATGAGAGGGGTTTTCCAGACAAAGGAAATATACTGGCAGTGAAGGAACTTTATGTCTGGAAATTTACCAACTCCAATATTATCTCACAGCATGTGGCTATCAACAGTCCATAGGCCATTCTGTCTGCTTAGTGAACTCTTTCACCAGCAAGCTAATGACGATTAATAATGATTTATGAGTTTGTGATGTGGGTAGAAGGAAGAGTTTAGAGGACACAGGAAGGAATCCAGTTTACTGATGACTACTTCACTGTCAACCTCTGATTCTAGGTAGGTTACTTTACTAATTGAACTTTAGATTTCTGCATAAATAAAATGAGTAAAACCATTTCCCTTAGCTCTTTGAAATGATTATGTACTTTGACTTCTAGTCTGCCACCACCCCATTACTTAAAAAAGTTAAACACTATCAAGTAATAAAGAAATAAGGTGAAGTAATATTTAGTGAATAATTTAAGGACACATGGAGACATTTGATGGAAACAGGAATATTACCTTGAGCTGCATTTCTGAGCCTATTAACATCTTTATGTCTTTAGATAATTTTCGTTGATTTTTCCCTCACTTAAGACTGTTAGCCATAGATGCATCATCATGGTATTGAAATACCATCCTTCTCCCCATTCGCTTCCCAAAAATTACTCCAGATGAGCACAAACTCTGGATCTGAGTATTAGACTGACAGTGGACTGGATTGTATGTTTGTGGTCTAAGTTAAACAATCCAAATTCTAACCACCAAGTGGTGATTTTGACTAGAACAACTTTGAAGACTTCATACTTCAAAGTGGACTGCAGGGAGAAGATGTATGGTAGCATGGGATGCAGATCCTTTAAGTCATCCCCTCCAATGTCAGTGCTCTGGACCACTATCCTCTCTTGTCTTCTCTGGGAACTTGCTTCTTTGGTCATCCCCTCTCTCTCATCTTCAGTCTCTCCTCATTTGCAAGCCTCTTCCCTGCTTTCTTCAAAAAGGCCCAGGTCTCTCCCATCCTTAAAAAATATCTTTACTTAACCCTTCCAACTCTTGAGGTTATCATTCTTTCCTTCACAGCCTGATTCTTGGAGCAAGTCACATACATTAGTTGCCTCCACTCAGTTTTCAATTCCTTGTAATCCAGTTTTCATGAATTCTAAAAGAAAAAAAAAAAGAAGTACTAAATGGTCTGACTTTGTATTTAACACTTCACTCTCCTGAGCTAGTCTCTCATCTATAAAGCTTGCTCTAGGTACAGTGTTCATTCAGGGTCCTTTTCCCCACCTAGTAGAATATCCCACAATTAAGACAAGGGTCAACAATTAGATTAGGCCATGTCACAAAACTTCAATTGTAAAAGTGAACAATCATAAAGATAAAATGGAAGTCATTTATGCAAAAAAACCATAAGAATAGTAAATATTTATAATGAGTATAAATATTTTTATACATGTAATTCCTTTTTTACTTTTTTTGAAAATCTCTTTGGGATACAGACCTAGCAGTGGTATTACTGGATCAAAGTGTATGAACAATTTTATGGACCTTTGGGTACGGTTCCAAATTATTCTCCAGAATGGTTAGATTAGTTTGCAACTCCACCGACAGTGTATTAGTCTCACTTTTTCCACATACCCTCAAATATTTGTCATTTTTCTTTTCTGTCATGTTAGCCAATCTGATAGGCATGAGGTGGTACCTCAGAGTTGTTTTAATTTACATTTCTCTAATCAATAATGATTTAGAGCACTTTTTCATATGACTTTGGAAAGCTTTTATTTCTTCATCTGAAAATTGCCTGTTCATATCCTTTGACCATTTATCACTTGGGGAATGAGTCACATTCTTATTAATTTAACTCAGTTCTCTATGTATTTGAGAAATGATGCCCTTTTCAAAGAAACTTGCTGTAAAAATTTCCTCCCAGTTTTTTGCTTTCCTTCTAATCTTGGCTGCATTAGTTTTGTCTGTGCAAAAACCTTTATTGTAATCAAATCATTCATTTTACCTCCCATAATATCTCATCACTTATTTGGTCATAAATTCTTCCCTTATGCTTGGATGACATTTAATGTCTTCACCTTTTATTTCTCTGTTTCTGTATCATGTTTCAGGTTTCTATTTTGTTTTTATTTTTCTTCCCTTCCTACCTCATACTCCTCCCCCACCCCACCCACCCTTCTGAATCTGCCTGTACTGCAAAAACCTGTGTATTGAATTAATAACAGTATCATATCTAATCATTACTTGGCAATTGGGTCATCAGATGAAATTGCCAGTTTATAGACACACTTTTTCTTTATTCCACATAAGCTATTTTCTTACTTGGTTTCTTAAGGACCTGCAACTGCTTGGTTTGCTCTATACTTTTCTATCTAATTCATATTGTCATATTACTTCTAATTTAATAAACAAATAAATTTCACCAAATCATTCAGATTAGCTCTTACAGTCAAGGCAAATCAGATTCTACCAAATAAAAAAATGGAATGTTGCCTTTGCCACCAAAGGATTTGGTCTGTCTTTTCCCTAAAACAACTCAATGGTGTTTTCTAAGGACTGAAAAAAAATAGCTTCCTTCACCAAGAGGAAGAGAGGGGAAAAAAGTTAAAAGGCTAATTTATGCTTGATGAAAGGGTCAGGGGGAGTTCTTAAGCATAAAATAAATTTGAAAGTTCCTTTAAAAAATTAATTTCAGTTCTGTTAATGGCTGAATATCTTTTCATCAAAAATACATTTTAAAAAGTGAATGCTTTTCTGGGCAGTAACTACTTATAAAATCAAAAATCTTTTGAATGTACCATTTTTTTAGGCCAAAGAAAGGATATTTCTTTTTAAATTGCTTAGAATAATCAGCCACATCTAACACACCAATTCCACTTCTTTGAGAAATTTCCAGTTATCCTTCCATAGCTATTCTCATCTTTAGATGACTTGTTTCCCATCCTGGAAACTCCCTCAGATTTCTTGTTGGATGCTCCATCCCAACATCCCCTGAGTAGAGGAGCATCTGGTCTTCAAGTTCATGGACTCTCAAGAACATGACTTGAGCCTGACCTCCCCAGGAATTTGTATCTTAGATGTCAATGCTCAGAGAAACATGGGTCTAAAGTCAGGGTAGATTGATTACTCTGGTTCGAATTGCCTGATGACCAGACATGTCAAATTCCCACCTCCACTCTCAGGATTCTCTGGTACCTTGAAAAGATTGGGGGAAAAGGGGCCATCTTGGCCTGTAATTGGCTCAAGTGCCTACAGATTGAGCTCTCCCAATTTTTAGGGGTCCCCTACACATCAGTTCCATTTAACCACTTAACAAAGTACCCTTTACAATGGAATATTCACTTCATGTAGCCCAGTGGATAGCAATGGATTTCATTTTCCACACTGCAGCTACCAAGCAAGAGTCAAAATGAATGAGATCATCTTCCTTCACTGTCCTTCCTACATTTCTGTTTTCCCAATAGCTTTTGAAGTTTCACATGAGTATTTAACCTGAATAGCACACAATGTAAAAATGGCTCTCACCTCTTTATTCTCATCTACTAACATATTTTAAATATTTTTGTGACTTTACTTGTCAAATTAAGTAGAAGCCAAACAAATGTTATACACAGTAAAGCTTTGTGAATTCAGGCTGCACTAATTTAAACAGATTATATCATTATTAACAAAAATCTACAATTTATTAAGGACTTTTATATATATGATGAAGTTTTATGTAATATTAATATATTTTACTTATTAGTACCCACTTACTTGTTAATTGATAATGTTTACATTACCCAAAAGTAATTAAACTGTACTTTATAACACACTGCAAAAGAAAAAAAATCAGTGGATAGAGCATTGAGCTTGGAATTAGGAAGGTTTATGTTCCTTAGTTCAAATCCAGCCACAAAAGTTTACTAGCTGTATGACCCTGGGTAAGTCACTCAACGCTGTTTGTCCCAGTTCCTCATCTGTAAAATGAGCTGGAGGACATGACAAACCACTTCAGTATCTTTGCCAAGAAAACCCCCTAAAAGGGGTCACCTAAAGAGTCATCTCTGACTTAACGACTGAACAATAACATTTGCTTCAAAGGTATAGGAAGAACAAACTAACAATCCCTGTTCTCCAATATCTAACGAGCATAATTTGTCTTTATGCCTCCTCAGTCTCTGTGGAAGGGTGAAAGATTAGGTATACAACTTAACTCATTTTCTATATAGTCCCACCAACTTCCAAGTCCAAAGTCTCTACGGTTTTGAATCTCAAGTATGCTGACTTGTCACGGCTTCTTTGCTAGACCTGCCTAAAATTCAGCCTAAAACCTTGGTTCCAAGTCACTATGTTCCAAGTTCCCAGGTCTGAGGACTCCACCATCTGCTCCTAGAGTTGAAAAGAAAGAACAAAACAGACCAAAACCCTAAGTCCTTTTCTTGGGGTCACAGGTCCTAAGGGAATTAGGGAATTTCCTTTCCCCTCATCCACTTTAATTCATGTTGCTAGGGCAGTGGGAGAAGAGGAACTTTACTCCTTGGATGCTGCTAGAAAGAGACAAGACTGACTGGAATTTTTAACACACAAATTTCTTCCAATTATAAAACAGATAAAAAGAAGCTTCTCCTACACATGTGGCAGGGAAAGATAAAATATCTTCTTCCAGAAGCAGGTCCCTCCTGCACATGGGTGCCTTCACTTTAGGTGATCTGAGAGCATGCACCAAAACCAGGTTACAGTTATCTGCATGTTATCTCCTCCATCAGATTATGAGTTCTTTGAGGGCAAATGCTACTTTTGCCTTTCTGTGTAGGCCTAGTGCTTGGTTCAGTCCCTGCCACATGGCAGGTCTGTAATAAATGCTTGTTGTCTTGACTTAGTCTCAGACCAAGTAGGTAAATTGTAACATTGTAAGGGAAGGTTTATGCTGACATGATTAGGGCCTATAATATGCTAGAGAAGGTAGTTACAGGTATGAACACCGGGAAGATTGGACCTTTTCAAATAGTCCCCTTCTGTGAGCCTAAAAGCAACAAGACAGAATAACAATAACAGAACTCCTCAGGTAATTCATAAAGTCCCTTGTTTTTAGTTGTTGGATTGTTTTTTATTTCGTTTTGTTTTTCAAAAAGAAGTAGTCAAGAGACATGCTAACTTCTATTAGACCTTGGAATCCAAGTCACAGAACCACCGACCTGTGGAAGAGTCTACACTTTGTGTTTTAAGCCAAAATCTGTCAGAGACAATTTATTAATACACAAGCATTGCTGCTTGGAGAAAGAGCTAGACTGGCAGAGTTCATCAGGCTAATTCAAATTCTCTCTCTCACCCAAGCAATTTCCAAATTATATTTTATAGTAATCATAAAACAAAGAGAAAAAAGTCCTTAGCAAAATAATTTGAAAGCATATAGTTGAAGTTTGGATTTCTGATTTACCAAACAGAAAAGTGGAGATTTTAGTAATTAGGCTTACTCTTGAGGAAAAACATCTTCCAAAAACTAACTAGTCTCTCCTTATTCTTTGGTAAGGCTGGTCAAAGGTAAACAAAAGGTATACCCCCTCTTAATTGAATGAAGCAAAAAGGCATTCCCACTCTTGATTGGGTTAGTATGAACAAGAAAATGCTGTCATGATTTTTGTCTCAGGAAATTAAGATCCCTCTGAAATTGATTACGTCTTCCATTCCAGGAAGATTGATTAGGTCTTTAATTCAAGAACTTCAGACTGGGACATTTTCATAATATCATTTCTTAATATTTTATAACACGTCTGAGGCTGTAGTACTATATGTTTCCACATTCAGCCAGAAAGTCTGTTCAAACCCCTCTTGGCTCCTCTGTTCTCTCCTCCATGTGAAAATGAAAGAGAAGAAAGGAACAGTTCTTGAAACTTCATCTTCATGTGAAAACCACAGACTCTTAAATAATAATTCTTTTTAATGAGGTAATTTTCATAGAATTCCTAGGTTAGAAGGAATTTGGAGATACCTCTCATTTTATAGTAGAGGAAATTTGTACCCAGAGAGGTTCTTCTTCACTCTTCCTTTAGAAATAATAAAATAGCTCTTTCTATCTGTTCTTTGCTAGGTATAACTTCAAATAAATATAGTACTTCTAATATAAATGCAAAAACAAGCTTATTTTTAGAGTTTCTTCTTATAAATCTATGGTTCTACCAGAGCAATTTAAGGAAGCTTTAAAAAAAATTAAAATAATTTCATGATAATAACACCCAATTGCATTCTATGAAATTTATATATTGACATGAGTATTTGAGAGGAAAGAGTGTTGAATGACTGGCATACAATTAGCAAGGGAGGAATGGGATTCATGAAAAAAGATTACGGCATTAATAAACTGCCAGAGAACTCAAAAATATTCAAATTCAGCTTATTGTTTTTCTTATTTTCTACTTATTTATTTAGAAATTCATTATATATCCCTTGTAACGTTACTTATGTTATTATGTTTTATTATTGTTATGGATAAAAATTATTTTCAACCTGCTCAAAGTTCCTGGGTCCTGGGCAAGTTATTATCCTGATATTTTTCTCACATTTAACGTTCTATGACCTGTCATATAGGTATCTCAAATAACTACTTTTTGTGTTTGAATAAAATTCTTAGAATGAATATAATCTCATTTCAGAAGGCTCACTTAAAGCATCTTTAATATAACTACAGTAAGAGATAAGAAAACAGGGATGATATGTACCTACTACTACTTTTTGATTTCTTCTAGGTCTCTGTATTTTGAAAGCTCTTGGTTTCATTGGAAATTATGAATATTAGAATATTATGGCCACATACATTAAAAATGTTATCCTTAAGTTTTTATGGATCAATATTATTTATATCCAAGTGATTGTGGGCAGCAAGCAGTACAGTGTGTGATAAGGTTCCAGTTCCGAATATAATTTAGAGGTTTCCTTTTCTTTCTTTTTGTCTGACTACTCCTTCTCAGTTTCCTCTGCTAGTTCATCATTTGTATCACGCTTCCTAACCATACATATTTCCCAAAGTTCTATCTTGGGCCTGTCCTTATACTTTCTCGAGGTGAAAGGTGCCTCTCCAATCTATATATACATCTGTATAGTCATTCTTTTCTGAGTTCTAGGCATGCATCATCACCTGCCTATTGGATATTTCAAACTGAATGTCCTATAATCATCTCACTCAATGTGTCCAAAGCTGAAATCATTGTTTTCCCCCCAAGACCCACTTTTCCTCTGAACATCCCTATCTCTGCAGAGAGCATCAACACATTTCTGATCACTTGGGTATGACCTGATCCAAAGCAAAATGTAATTGGAAAATGTTTAAGAAAATTTAGAAATTTAATAAAATCTAGATTGTTTGTTTTATTTTCTAAGTCAATATATGACCTCCAGGGATCCTTATGTATGATTTAGTAGTCCTCATATCTATGTGAGTTTGGTGCCACTACCTCTACAGTGAAATCATGCTGGGGGAAGTGATGTGGGTCTAAACTACAATGGCATCCATTGGAATAGAGAAAGGTTACAGATGTGAGAGAAGTTGTGGAAGCAGAAATGAAAACGTTTGGCATAATAACTTATGAACCCAAATAGTAACTTTGTTATTTTTATTGCATTTTTATTTATTTTATTAAATATTTCCCAATTACATTTTAATCTGGTTCAGGCCACACTTGGTAATGTTGTGAGTTGCCTGAAGCCTGCAGGTAGTGTATTTGACAACTTTGCTTTATACTTCGTGTTCATATGTGAACTCTTTCACAGGTGGTCAAAATAATTGCCTAAGTATGTATGTAAACTCATTTCCAAGGAAGGCATTCAAAGCATCCTGGGTCAAACATTAAGTAAGAAAGAAGGATTTCAGAGAAGACGTGTACCTCATTCTATTCCCACATACTTTTGATCTGTCTGCTAGGTCTTTCCTTATATTGCAGATTAATCACCTGTATTTGAAGGTTAGGTGAAAGTTCCTCAATTGTGGAGATAATTGGATTGTGAAATATGGAAATTTCTTTTGCATTTTCATTGAGGTCTGAAAAATGTTGCTGGAATCATAGTTTGAGATTTTTTAAAATTTATTTATTTATTTTTAATGTGTGACTTTCATTTCCATGAGATTTTGAGGTCCAAAATTTTTCCCCATCTCTTCCCCCACCCTGAAACACCATGCATTCTGATTACCCCTTCCCTCAATTGGCTCTCCCTTCTGTGATACCCCTCCCTTCCTTTATCCCCATCTTCTTTCTTTTCTTGTAGAGCAAGATAGATTTCTATACCCCGTTATATGCATTTCTTATTTCCCAGCTGCATGCAAAACAATTCTCAACATTCATTTCTTAAACTTTGAGTTCCAACTTCTTTCCCTTCCTCCCTCCTCACCCATCCCCACTGAGAAGTCAAGCAATTCAATATAGGCTATACATGTGTAGTTATGCAAAAGACTTCCATAATAGCCATATTGTGAAAGACTATTTCCCTCCATCCTATCCTGCCCCCTATTAATTCTATTCTCTCTTTAGACCTTGTCCCTTCCCTAAAGTGATTGCTTCTTATTACTCCCTCCTCCCATTTGCCCTCCCTTCTATCATCCTTCTTACACCCTATTTATCCCCTTTTCCCCTACTTTCCTGTGGTATAAGATATATTTTCATAGCAAATTGAGTATGCATGTTATTCCCTCCCTAAGCCAAATGTGATGAGAGTAAGCTTCACTTTTCCCCTCTCATCTCCCCCCTTTTCCCCTCCATTGAAAAAGCTTTTTCTTGCCTCTTTTATGAGAGATAATTTGCCCCATTCTACCTCTCCCTTTCTCCTCCAAATGTATTCCTCTCTCATACCTTAATTTTATTTTTTTAGATAATATCCCTTCCTATTCAACACACTCAGTGCCCTCTGTCTCTGTCTCTCTGTCTCTCTCTCTATATATATATACATATATATGTATATGTATGTATGTATGATCCCTCCAACTACCCAAATACTGAGAAATTTTCAAGAGTTACAGATATTATCTTTTTATGTAGGAATGTAAACAGGTCAACTTTAATAAGTCCCTTATGATTTCTCTTTCCTGTTTACCTTGTCATTCTTCTCTTGATTCTTGTGTTAGAAAGTCAAATTGTGTTAGAAAGTCAGCTCTGGTCTTTTCATCAAGAATACTTGAAAGTCCTCCATTTCACTGAATGACCATTTTTTTCCCCTGAAGTATTATACTCAACTTTACTGGGTAGGTGGTTTTAATACTAACTCCTTTGACTTCTGAATAACATATTCCAAGTCCTTCGATCCCTTAAAGTGAAACTGCTATATCTTGTGTTATCCTGATAGTATTTCCACAATACTCAATTGTTTTTTTCTGACTGCTTGCAATATTTTCTCCTCGACCTGGGAACTCTGAAATTTGGCTACAATATTCCTAGGAGTTTTTCTTTTCATATCTCTTTCAGGAGGTGACTGGTGGATTCTTTCAATATTTATTTTACCCCCTGGTTCTAGAGTATCAGGGCAGTTTTCCTTGATAATTTCATGAAAGATGGTGTCTAGGCTCTTTTTTTTTGATCGTGGCTTTCAGGTAGTCCCATAATTTTTAAATTGTCTCTCCTGGATCTATTTTCCAGGTCAGTTGTTTTTCCACTGAGATATTACATATTATCTTCTATTTTTTCATTCTTCTGGTTTTGTCTAGTAATTTCTTGGTTTCTCATAAAGTCATTAGCCTCCATCTGTTCCATTCTAATTTTGAAAGAACTATTTTCTTCAGTGAGCTTTTGAATCTCCTTTTCCATTTGGCTAATTCTGCTTTTGAAAGCATTCTTCTCCTCATCGGCTTTTTGAACCTCTTTTATTGTTTGAGTTAGTTTATTTTTAAAAGCTTTATTTTCTTCACCATTTTTTTGGGTCTCCTTTAGCAAGTTGTTGACTTATTTTTCTTGATTTTCTTGCAGCACTCTCTCTTCCCAATTTTTCCTCCACCTCTTTTACCTGATTTTCAAAATCCTTTTTGAGGTCTTCCATGGCCTGAGATCTTTGCATATTTATTTTGGAGGTTTTTGGATGCAGAAGCCTTGACTTTTATGTCTTCCTCTGATGGTATACATTGTTCTTCCTCATCTGAAAGGGTTGAAGAAAATACCTGTTCATCAAGAAAGTAACCTTCTATAGTCTTATTTTTTTCCCCCCTTTTTGGGCATTTTCCCAGCCAGTTACTTGACTTTTGGGTCCTTTGTCAAGAGAAAGGTATACTCTGGGGACCTGTAAGTTCTCAATTCCTCCAAGGTGGCACAATCAAGGGAGAGGAATTTACTCCTCTCCTGGCCTGTGCTCTGGTCTGGGAGTTACCAAAACTTTTCTGCCCATGATCTGCAAGTAGAATTCCCTGTCCAGAGCCTCCACCAGCTCCACCACACCATAACTCTTCCTCACCCCAGGATGACCACTCAGGACTGAGACCTAGATCAGTGGCTCAATTCCCCCAGGGGCTCCAAAAATAGACGCTGCTGCTGCTGCTACCTGGGGTCAGGCCTAGGGGAGGACCCTACTCCCTTCTCACCCAGGTGAAAAATCTTTCTCACTAACTTTGAAAGTGTCTTTGATGTTTGTGAGTTGAGGGAACTGGGAACCACATCTGCTGCTGGGGACCCTGTCCCCAAAGCCTGCTCTGGTCCTCCCTAGGCCAAGGCTACACTGGGCCTCATGGACTGTGGTCTGCTCTGCACCCCTTGTGATAGACCTTTCCTGTTGGTTTTCCAGGCTGCCTTGGGCTAGAAATCTTTTTCGCTTTGTCATTTTGTGGCTTCTGATGCTCTAGAATTCGTTTAGAGTCATTTTTTACAGGTATTTAATGAGCTGTGGGGAAAGAGTTAAAGTAGGTGCATCTTTCTACTCTGCCATCTTGGCTCCCCACAGTTTGAGTTTTAAAAAAATTTAACTGCTGCAAATTTGTGTAGGAATGGAGATCTTTCTTTTTTTTAAATTTTTGACAACAGAGGAAGTATAAAAACAGCTTGACCTGTCTTGTGATTCAAATTACATTAGTTGTCATTGAATGGACTTTACCACAGTACGTTTCACATATAAGCGCAGTTTTGCCTTGTAATTTTAGGTTGAATTTATTATGAAGCTTTACCAAGTCTGCAGTAAAAACTGATTTCCAAAGCCATTCAGTGTTCAGTAATTGAGGTTGAAGGTGATTCTTGTTCAGAAAAATTTCAATATCAAAATATTTTAGTGAAATTTTCCCCGTCTTCTTTTCTTGTTTTGATGTGATGCATATGCAAGGGTACTTTAAAAAAATGTCATGATATGGCAACAATGTGGCACTCAAAACTCTACTGAGTTATAACCATGTCTCTGTATGTTTCTGTTTCAAGTACTCCACTCTGCCATTGTAGTGCAAGAGCAACCAGATATAATACCTATATGAGTGAATGTGGCTGTGTTTAAATTTATTATTTCAAAATATAAAAACCATTCTTACCTTGTGGGACAATAAAATACAGTAGTTAGAGTTGAGACTACAGGCCATAGTTTGCCAACCCTTGTTCTAGAGTTTCAGTCACCTCTTTTGACATAACATTCTATCTTTTCTTAATGTAGTGCAAATTTTCTATTTCTCATTTGATCCAACTTGTATTTTCATTGTGTTATTCTTCTCATAACTGTATAAACAATTAGGGCAGCTAGGGGGTGCAGTGGATAGAGCACCAGTGCAGGATTCAGGAGGACCTGAGTTCAAATCTCACCTCAGACACTTGACACTCACTAGCTGTGTGAACATGGACAAGTCACTTAACCACAACTGTCTCATCTTGGGTCATCTCCAGTCACCATCATGAATATCTGGTCACTGGATTCAGATGACTCTGGAGAAGAAGTGAGGCTGGTGACCTACACAGCCTTCCCTCACTCAAAACAAAGTCAGATGCAAGTCATGTCATTATTTCTCTCATGACATGTTCTTCTTTGGCAATGAAGGACGAACACACATATAAACAATTAGAACTATCTCCCATTTTCTTGTGAGATTCCTTCTTACCTCTGATTTACTTACATTTTAAGCTTCTACAGTAAAATTTTTATTGATATTGAATTATATATTTTGTTTTTCATGCTGCTTTGATTCATTACATTACTTTATCCTTTTGACTTTTAATTTTATTTGATGAATAAAGGCATCTAGAACTTCTCATATGCCTTTGTCTCTGGATTACTTTTTTCACTTTTCTTTCTTTTCTTTTTCTTTTTGGTAGCCTTTAATTAGACATAATGGCCATATGTACTAGTTAGATAGTAAAGTAATTTTCCAATGCCCTTCTGTAGGTCTTCAATAATTCTTTCAAATTGCTTCTGTAACTTGACATCCTTAGTGGTGTTCCTTGATAATTCCACCTTTCCTTGTTAAGGTTCTTACCTTTACAATGGCTGCTAACCATATGTTATGGTATGCGGGTTCTCAAATTATTTTATGCTTTCTGCCAACTACTGCGAGAAAATGTATTTGTTCATGATGGTTATAGCAGATACCAGCTATACTGACCTATTCAGTTTGGTAAAATTTGTCTGCTAGTAGTTGAATTTGTGCCATTATACTCAGCATTTTTCAAAATTCTAGTGAAAGTTTTTCTGTTTCCTTTTCAAAATCGTTTGGTATATTCATGTTGTTTCACCAGGAAACTCAGCCTCATAGAGATTTCTTCAGCTTTGACACATATTTCCTTAGTACCCTTAGTTTCTCTCTGCCCCTCTGAAGAGAGGACTGCTACCTAAGAGAGGAATGAAAAAGATCCTCCCAAAATCTCCCTTTAAAGAGGGCTCAGAAGCCCTGTCCACTCTTTATTTCCCACAATCTGTACTACTGGTTCCAATTCCAGCATCACCCCTTTTTCTTTTTCCCCACTTCACCTTCTTTTTGTGTCATTTTCCCTATTAGATTATAAACTCCTTGAAGATAAAGTTTATCTTTTGTGTTGTATCCCAGAACTTAGCACAATACAAGACACATAGCAGATCCTTAATTAATGTATATTGTATTATATTGCATTGCATTGCAATGCACTATATTGTATTGCGTTGTAATTTTTGTCATCTGTTTCATTATTAGGTTGAATTTCTGGTATTTGCCTTAAGTGAAGATGTTCAGTTATCTTAAGAGATATGTTCAGTTTTTCTCTCTTTAGATTTTAGTAGTACTTCAATTTCATTTCTTATTTGGGCATAAGGAGGATGTTATTTTTTTTTTTATCTTTCCTTTATTAGTCAGCAGTACATTACTGTGTGATTTGGAGCTGTGACTACCTTTAACAAAATGTTTTATACAGCCCTTTCTTATAACCTATGGTATTTTTCCCCACCTTTTTTATGACATACTACAGATGAATACTAAAATACTCATGTCTTCAGTTCGTTTCATGTGCATTCATTGTTTGTGGCTATGAGTGGTCAATGTCATTTGTACTGAAGCATTTCCAGAGCAGGTGAAGTATTCATGTTTCTGACTTTTTCTAATGTATATTGCATTTTTGTGGTACGTGAACACAAAGGAATATAACTGTTCCACCTTCTTTTCTGGCAAGTTGATCATTATAAGAACCTAATAAGGCCAACCTGTAATCCTGTGCTGATTTATCTATTCCTTAGATTTAAGGATTTATATTTACTTAAATTTAAGAATTTAGAGTAGGTAAGATGACTTACCTAATCAGAAGTATCACTGGAGCCCAAGTGACCAGTATTTCAGACTTCCTACCAGGAATTCACAGCAACCGTAATAGTTTCAGAGCACCTATAATCCCATTTTACACTACTCTGGCTATAATCCTCTTACTCTGTCCTTGCTTTCCCACCCTTATCCATAGCTAATATATGACTAACAGGTTGGACTTTGAAGAGCTAGCATTTTTATTATTTTGCTCTGCCCTGTGATTTCATCAATATGGGGAGTTGCCTATAAGGAACTACATTTACCAAAATGATAAATTGCCTAGAATACTGAAAGGTTACATATGTGATCTGGCCAAAGTTATACAGACAGTGTATGTTTGAGGCTGGACTTGAACCCAAGACTTACTAACTCCATGGTCATTTCTCTATCCACTTATTATCATTGTTTTTAATGTTATTCCTGTTCTTTTAGAAAAAGTTTTATTGATGTGTTTTATTTTTACATTATAATATTTGCAGATTAATACCACTTTGTGAGAGGTCTCATAACAAAGTAAAACTATTAATAGATTGACATCATCTGAAAGTGTATGTAACATTTCATATCAGTAACATTCCTTATTGCCATTTTTTGAAATATTAGCTGAAATCTATTTCTTTCCCTATTCCATTGGGGTGGGTAGAAGGGAAAGAAAGAAAAACAAATTTTTGGTCATATATGCCTGGTCAAAAAATGAATTTTTTCAATGGTATATATGTCTCGTTCTCCACCCCAAATCTAATGTATAGCATGTTTTAGTCCTCTGGAATCATAAATCCTCATTATGATGACATATTCTTGTTCTTATTATTTAGTGTTTCATATATTTGTACTTTGATTTCCCAGCTAGATTGTAGCTCCGTTAATGGTAGGAACACGATATATGTTTCTTTACATCCTTTTCTACTCCTCAGTATACCCATCTCCAAGGCCCTAAGATAGAGTCTCACTTTCTGATTGATCAAATACTTCCAAGTTCCCCCTTGACCTACTGGCATTGATATAACTCTCAGTCTCTTTTAGGGATGCCTTTATATAATTGCCATTCTACCTCCCCTCCAGAATGATGGCTTCCATCTACTCTCATGGGTGGTGATGGGATAAGTGGAAAAGAACCCCCAAAACACAAAAGGAGCAGTGTTAATCTCTAATAAACTGATTATCAGGCTCATCTTAACTCTTTTCCAAGAGAGATGTGTCATAGAGTTAATGACAAATATAATCTGAATGAGAAAGTCCTTGTCATTAACCTGAGACAGTTGACATTTATATCCAGTGCCAATATTCAGTCACATTTCTAGTCTGTACTACTGAATCAAGAAAAAAATATCTTTGCAATTATAAAATATAAAATGAAATATTTAGTTGTTTCCATCTCCTAAATTTATTTCTAAATTCTTTCTTGATAACTTACTCACCTTTCTTCATTCCTAGGAAAGAACATTCCCGTGAAATACAATGAAGTCTATGTTATAGCATGGAATTATATCTTTTCCTTGAAGCTCAAAATGATTTGACCGTCATTATTTCATCTTATCTTATAACAGACCTATGAAACCCAATTTTAAAAATGAAGAAACTGAGGCATGAAAAAGTTAAGTAAAGGGACTGTGGTCACATAGGGAATTAATGCCAGAAACCAGATTTCCTAACTTTTAACCCTGGACTCAGTCAGATGTCAAAGTTGCAGAGCCACAAAACTGTCTTCTTTGAAGTATTAAAAGAGAAACGTCATCTCACTCTACATGTTCTGACTTTCCATACCTATGAAAATCATCCATAATAAAAAGGAAAAAAAAAAAAAAACCCACTTCTTCTCAAGAACTTATTTAAAAAGAACATTTTGCAGGAAATGTGCGGAGGTGATTCCATTCAGCCATTGCTTCTTTTCAACAACTTCTGTATAAAATTAGTCTAAAACAAGATGACATCAGGCTCAATGTTACACCTATTTTGATTTCACTCAAATATTTGCCAAACATCTCAGTGCTTCTGGACCCTAGATCAATCATTTGAAGCTGGTCGACTGAAGCTTTGTAAATATTGGAAGCACCATCAACATCATGCCCATCTGTCATTGATTTTTCATCATGAAGCATATATAGCCTGCATTCATATATAGAAATGTCTCATGACTATGGTAAAAACCAATGCTTAGTCCCCTGCCCAGCTGTGTATTTCGGATCTGCTGGATAAATTAAAAATGACAACAAAAGAATTTTTAAAAGGAGTCTCAGTGGCCAAAGGAGCCGTTGAGTAGCTTATTTTACTTAAATGGAAAATACAGACCCCTCTGGAGTCTAATGATTAGTTCGAATTTTCCAGGGTTGCACTCATGGAGAAACTAACCCTGGGAAACAAATTCAGACTTGGTTGGAAAAATAGTTAATTCTGTTTGAGGTAATATATTGGAATTATGTAGCACAATATCACAACTATTTCTATTTTATCCTTAAGCTCTTTTTGAGCAACATATAGTTCTTTCTGTATTGGCTTTTCTATTCTTATTCTCTCTGAAAATCTTGGTGGTGGTAGGATTTATTGAATCATAGAATCATAAAATTTTAGGGCTGGAAAGGACCTTAGAAATCATCTAACACCTTTATTTTATAACAGAGAAAATTAAGCCACTCACAATATAAGTGATTTGCCCAAAATTATGCTGTTTGTCATAGAGTTGGAATTAGAACTCAACTCTCCTGACTCCTAGTCTAATGTAGGTTTTTTTTCCAGTTTCTTCTCCTAGGTCATTGGAATGATTTGTCCTCTTTCTCTACAATTTGCTAAGATATCCAGGAAGAGCAGTGTTATTACCTCATTCAGCTCAGTTCCATTTAGCCCTACTGTCTTCCTCCATACACATGCTAGACTCTCCGAACTTTTCCTTCCCACTTACCCATAATCATAAATGACTACAAGATTTGGGTGATCTCAGTGTAATGGGGTCTGGTGCTAGTTCTGAGTGTTTCAAATGGAGTCTATCCAGGTGGAAGAGGAAAGATTTGAAATGACAAGGGATGGAAATGCCTTGAGACAATATGGAGCATATCTTAGCATTTTGTAACTAGTTCTGGTCAGCTAAATACATATTAATGAGCAGTTACTTTGATTGACATTAGTGGCATTCAAAAAGACCTGTCAACTTAAGCTACTTCCTTTTTGTCTCATTTGGTGACTCCTTTATTCATTATATTTGTCAAGGGGCCCTACTGGAAGGAAAGAAGCATAGAGTTTTCTCCTTTCTGTGGCTGTGGTCCAGAAAACTGGGCCATACTTCAGGCCCTCTGCATTTTTTTTCTTCTTTATTTTAAGTGATTGGAGTGGAATCTCTATGACCTTTTCTGACTTAGTATTCTAAGCCAGGTTTTATAGCTAGTCCAGCATCAGTATCATAGAAGTAACGAGCAACCTTACAGAGCCAGGCCAGCAGAAACTGAGATGAACGCTAATCTGACAATCACTTAGACATGAACTGTGTGGTCTAGTCTCTGGTACATGAGCCAAGTTGACCATCTCCCCAGACACCAAGGTCATGTAGGGAAGAATACATCCCTAAGGTTTTGGAGGAAATCTTTGTATGTTTGTTTTTGCTATACTTGTGAAATAAATATCTCTTTATAAAGTTAATTGATGTTAAATCATTAAATGAAACTGGGACACTTGTCATTGGCTCCTACTAATAATAGGGAACACAGCTGTGGGGGATCAAGCAGAGTCAATTGTACCAACCTTTTGGGTATCCTAGCATGCTAAGGGGGAGATAGAGCCAATCTGGCTCGGGGAAAGTGAATAAGAAATACAATCTTCATCAAGAATTTGATAAAAAAATCAACTTCCTCCTAAAAAAGTTCACGTTGACCTAGAATAAGGCAGAGTCCAGCTATTAGAATGATTTGTAACTGCTGCAGTTCATATATGAAAGAGCTAGGTCCAGCACAGGATCATAAGATCAAAGGATTATTGATTTATAGACTTTCAAGGTTATCTAGTTGCAGCACCAATGTGATATTCACAGTGCCCATGACAACTATGAATATGCCTGCATAGTTCTGAATTGCAAAATATAACAGACTCTCCACATTGAAGACAAAACCAAGACATTTATTGAAGCACCAGATAGCTGAATCCCAACACCAGAAAACCAAATCATCATACTAACAAAGAAATCTATACACAATAACAATGCAGAGGGCAACACCATCCCCAATTCTTCCCTGTATTAGACTTCCCACAAACCAGCTCCCTTAAATAAAATCACAAACAAGCTCTCCCACTCTAGCCAGCTGCTGCCTGTTCTCACTTTCCCAGCTCTGACTGCTCCAACTCACTTCCTGATCCACCTTTTCAGCAAACTCCTCCCACCACTCAGGCTTCCGTGTGACTCAGGTAGGTCACATATACCTATTAATTGATGGGAAAGATCTTCCCATTTACATTACCATTACACTAGTCTAATCAATCAACATTTATTAAGCCCCTACTAAGTGTCAGGCACTGTGTTAAGAACTGGGTATATAAAAAGAGGCAAGACTATCCCTGCCCTCAGGGAATTTACAATCTAATGGAGAAGACAACATGCAAACGTACATGTATGTGTATGTTTGGGAATGTATCCATTTATATACACACACAAAGCAAGCTAAATAGGATATAGGAAAGCCATATAGGATAAATAGGAAATAATTAAAAGAGGGAAAGCAGTGGAATTAAGTGGGGTTAAGAAAATGTCCCTGTAGAAAGTGGAATTTTAGCTGGGACATAAAATAAGAGATGGATGTCAATATTTGAAGTGGAGGATGGAGAACATTCCATGTATGGGGGACAGTTGAATAGCCCAGCAACTCTTATCACTGGTAGGAAAAACACCTAGTGGGGAGTAAAGAGTAAAAGGACTGAAAAGATAGAAGGTGACTAGATTATGAAGGACTTTGAATACCAAGGAGAGCATTTTATATTTGTTCCTGGAGTTAGTAGGAAGCTTCTGGAGTATATTGAGTAGGGGAATGACAGGGTTAGACCTGCATTTTAGGAAATTCACCTTAGTGGCTGAATGGAGAATGGCTTGGCTTGGGAAGAGACTTGAGGCAGGTACACCCACCAGCAGGCTATTGCATTAATCAAGGTGTGAGGTGCTGAGAGTTTGCATTAAAATGTGGCAGTATCAGAGAAGAGATGGGGTGTATTGGAGAGATGCCACAAAGGTAAAATCAGCAAGCCTTGGCAGCAGTTTATATATGAGGTGAAAGATAATGAATCCTGGATGATTCCTAGGTTGCAAGCTTGAGGGTCTAGAAGATGGGGTTGCCTTCTAGAATAATAGGGAAGGTAGAACTGGAGGAAGGTTTAGGGGGAAAGATAATGAGTTCTATTTCAGACATATTGAGTTTAAGATGTCTACTAGACATCCATTTTGAGATGTCTAAAAGATATTTGGAGGTGAGGGATTACGGCAGGTAAGGTAGATATGACAAACATCAGCATAGAAATGGTAAGTAAATACATGGGAGCTAAAGATAAACTCACAGCCCAGTTCCATACTGCCTGCAAAACTCTGGAATGCAGTCATATAGATGAAATGTAATTGGGAATTGCATAACAGAATAAGGAAAAATGCAGCATGGTATATATAATGCTAATTTGTGGTTTTCTAAGGTAATATGTAGTCCACAGGGATCCGTTTCTATTTGAGTTCAATACTACTAATCTAGTACAATATCTTCCTTCTACAGTGAAGGTGACTAAAGTCTAGAGAGATTAAATGACTTGACCAATGTCACACATATAGTAAGTGACAGAGCAAGGATTGCAATGAGGTCTTCTAAATCCAAATCCTGCACTCTTTTCACTAAACTATAACTGCCTCCAGATTTAATGCAAAAGGAAATGTGAAAAAAAATATGCTGAAAAATGTAGCTTAGGCTCAAGAAGACAGAGTGACCAAAGACTTATGGATTATATGGGACCTTTACTTTTTTGTATCATTTTTTTTTTTTTGAGAAAAGGATCAGAAGACATTTGAAATACATGATAAGCACCAGGTAGCATATTTTAAAAGCTGATATTTCTTTACATTTTTTTAAAGATTTGTTTTTTAATCTGTTTTAAAGAATTTAAAAATTTCTTTTAAAAAATTTTTAATCAATTTATTACTGATGTTGAAGTCATTTCCAAATCAGCTAAGTACAGTCAGACCACTGAATTCTTAAAACAAAGATAAAAACTAGAAGACAGAATAAAATGAGAAAATACATGGCATATAATTAAAACAACTCCAGCTTGATCTATATTAATGAGATTTTGATGCCCAAAATGGGAAATGAATGGAGGAATAGACCTATTTCTTAAAAGTCAGAGAGGTCAATGGTTGGAGTGGAAAACGGAGAGAATTCCAGGGGTTGAGGACAGCTAGGGAAAATGGCTGGAACCTAGAGATGGAACAGCCAAGAAGGTAGTGTCACTGGTAGGAAAAGTACATATTGGGGAGTAAGGAGTAAAAAGACTAGAGAGGTAGGAGGAGGCTAGGCTCTGAAGGGCTAAAAAAGGTTGTGAATCTTAAAAGAAGATAAAATAATGTAAATCCATTGCCACAATGAAGAGACAAAAAGAACCTAGAAAATGCTTCAGCCAGTAACCATTGGATCTTGCCAAGAGAGAGATAGCACCCAAGGAAAACTTAGTTTAGAGTATAAACTCATTTGTAAAATTTTGTGTAGGAGGATGGTAGAAGATTATAAGCAGTATCACAACAGCAAGAATTAGTAGAAAGAAAAAAAAGAATTTAAAGAAATCCTGACAAAAAACTCAACTAAGTTACATAATCTCAAATCAACCAAAGAGAAGAAAAATGGGATATATTTAGAGAATTTTATAACAAACTCTTTTCAACCCAAGGTCAGTAGAGCCATTACATTGGGAATCAAATGCCACAATTTCTGCAGGAAGAAAAAGGAAATGGCACCAAAGAGAACATAGATAGGAAGAAAAGCTAGAATAGACCAACTACACACAGAGGAAGGAACATCATTTTGAGGACACTGAGAAATTGATTTTCAATGTTTCTGAAAAAAGGGAGACTAACAAAAGTATGGAAAACATCCTGGCTTTGTTAGGAAATAAAAGGCAACGAGAGCATATCAGTAACTACTGACTCATTCCTATTTTCCTATCTATATAAATTTTTTTGAGAACCTATACACTTATTAAATATATTCTTGTTGAAGCTATAAGAAGGGAATAGGCAAATTTTCATCAAACACAGTAGACACACAAGTGACTCAAAGATTTAAAGAAGGCATATCCCATAGTGATTGTTTGGTGATGTTTTTTAAAAAGCATTTTATTAAACAGAGTAAAACATTCCTTTAAAAACCATTCAGTAAGAGGTATCTCATGTATATGTTGTAGTCATGTGATTCCTTAAAATATGTAATAAATGACTCTATATAACAGACATTCACAGTTTCCAACACAAACCTCTTTTTCTGTTCTTTAAATATTAAAGTATTAATGTTTACTGATGCTTTTCAAGTTCATAACAAAAAAGATTTAAAAGGGTACATTTGCTTACATAAAATGTTATATAAACCAAAAAATGCATGGAATTCAGTTACTATTATTATTTCTACTACTGTGTGAGCTGTAGTTTAGATTCTTCAGTCATGACATTCCATGACTTGTAGCTATAAAGCATTATTGGGAAAATCCTGGTGTTTAAAACATGTTAACTTTTGTGTCAGTAAGTAAATTAGAATAATCAAAAACACTGCACAGTTTTGCAAATGCATTTCAGACAGACTTCTCTGGTTACTCAGTTTTGGACTTAATTCGTTATCCACCTATATCCCTAATCTACAATATGTACGTTCATGAAATAACTCGGTCATCTACCCATCCAACTGCATATGATAATGCAGGCAAAGTGGAGAACGCATACAATTTACTTTTCCATTGTAGAGAGACCATTCTCTTTTGATCGACCAAGGATTTCATCAAAGAGACCTTATAGAACTGAATGAAGTCAGCACACATCATCCTCAAATAGGATGGCACTGTTTTAAGCTTCAGGCTTTTTCACTTTGCTGTTTTCAGTTAGTTCTGGGGATTTAGAAGTTTTCAGTGCTTCCGTGGTGGTATGATCTCAGAAATGTGGTCAGTGCTGTCCTACTCTTCACCCTGATTTCTACCCAGGAAAGGCAAGAACCTGATCCCTTGGAATTGCAATCAATACTGCTCCTCAGGTTCCCTGATCTCTTGGAACCAGAAGTGATAAATCCCCTCAGCACTGCCATTCTCTCTTGACCAAAAGTGCTTCTCCCTCTCCTTGAACTGTGACCCAGAAATGAGTATCAACAATGGAATTGCCAATTAATGCGTGTCCAGTGGTAGCACAGGGGCTCTGTAGTCTCTTTCTTTCCACTTTCCATCTCTGGCTTGAGAACTCCCAAAGCTGCTGATGCTTCTGTTACTGCCACCTACTCCCACCAATGATGTTTGTCCAAGTGGACTCTGGACCAGCCTCCACCCCCTTGTCACACATCTCTCTTTCTGAACTCCTAAGTTGTCTTGAACTGGAAGAATGTGTCACTCTGACCTTTTGTTGGATTTACCACTCCTGAATTCGATTTGAGTCATTATTTTAAAGTCATTTGGAGGGGAATGTTCAGAGAGCTCAGCTAAGCACTTTACTCCACCATCTTAGCTCCAAAGGATGAATTTTCATTCTTATATTCTCTCAATTAATTGTGTGACTGTACAAATGTAGGCTGCTACAGAAAATAATGACTGTTTTAGTATTTTTTCATCAGGAATCCCATAGACTACTTAAGTGAAGATTTTTAAAAGAGAAGAATACAGTTATATGAATCAGTAGTTAGTGGTGTTTTCTTAGTTTCTCAGCTGCCCTTTCTTAGTAATATTACCTTATATTTTCTATTCTTTCAGAATCTTTCCCTCTTTAAAGTATTTTGAAAAATGTCCTTTTGGTGCCTTTAAAATTGCAGTGCTTCCAGGGAAGATTTCTTCTGTGTGAAACTTTATTTACTTCCCCAACTTCATCTCCTTAGGTGCCATCAACACTGATTTATAAACTTCATTTTCTGATGAGCTGTTGTAGTACATATGTGACTGGTCTACTGTTACTGCTGATGAGGGTAGAATACCATATAAATACCAGCAGATCTGTTACATTTCACATTAATTTGCTATTCTCATTCTAGTTTCTTATACACACACTTTTGGGACGATCTGGCTTAGCTAAGTTTTATGTCAAATCCCCTGCAAGTTAATTTTTACTTTAACTGCTTTACCCTATTTTGTGAATTGATTTTTGTTGTCGTTGAGTCTTTGCAACTGCATTTTATTCTTTATGACCTCATTTGGGTTCTTTGTTTTGCTTTGTCTTTTGGCAAAGATCCTAGAGTGGTTTACCATTTCCTTCTCTGGCTCATTTTACAGATAAGGAAAGTGAGGCAAATGGGGTTAAGTGACATGTCCAGGGTCACACAACTACTATGAGTCTGAGGTCAAATTTGAACTTAGATCTTCTTGACTTCATGCCTGGTTCTCTATCCACTATGCAACATAACTCCTTTTCCTTCCCTTCCCCTCAAGTTGATACTTCTATCCAACCATTCACCCTCCTTCTCCGTAATGTTTTGCAAATGAATTTACCTTGTGACATACTATCGCCCTTGATAAGCATATCTTTCCTTTTTTTAAGAAATCATTGTTCACATTGTTCATTGCTTTGGTAGATTCTGGGTTCTTCAGATATCTTCATTGTAGTGACTATTTTTATCAGTTATACTTCTCACAATTATGGTATGAATCAGATTGTAGTAGAGTTTGAGTGACTACTTATAAATAATGTTGTAGAATATATTCCTGGTCACATACAAGTTGGACTGGATGGTCTCTGGTATCTTTTCCAACTTAGTCAATGTCTTCGTTTTTGTTTATTCCCACTTCTTTTTCATTTGAAAGATCATTCAAGCAAGTCAAATTGGAATTTCTGGACAGAAAGAGGTAATGTAGAATGAGTTTGGAAAACAGATAGCATGCTTGTTCCAGAGATATGAATAATGATGATAAGGATCATTAATAATCTAGACATCTGGAGTCATCTTTTTGCCAAAAACAAAATAGCTAACAATTTTTTGCCTTACTTTATGATATCCTTCAAGAGATGGAGGAATCAATTAAGATAATGCTTACTCTGGACCTGATTCTCACCAACAAGGAGAAACTGATTGCTAAGGTAGAAATACTAGGAGCCCTGGATGATGGGAAGGAGAGGGCCCAGTCTGACTTACAATTTGTGGAAGAGACGAAAAGCTGAACGTATTCTGTCATGCATCCTAAACATTTGGAGAGCAGATCTTGAATGGTTCAGAGAAAGGATAGATAAGATTCAAAGGAATAGAATTCAGTACAGAAATTTAGCTCAAAAGGGATGGGAAACTCTCAAAAATAAAATTCTGGTGATGCAAAAGAGGAGCAATTCTGATGAGAAGAAAAAGAAAACTTGGCTAAAGAGATTAATATTAACGCATAGAGAAGTCATCAACCAACTTAGATATAAAAGGTAGTTGTAAGTGTGTGTGTGGGCGTTGGTGTGGTGTGTGTGTGTGTGTGTGTGTGTGTGTGTGTGTGTGTATGAGAGAGAGAGAGAGAGAGAGAGAGAGAGAGAGAGAGAGAGAGAGAGAGAGAGAGAGAGGAAGTTGAAAAAGAAGAGGGGAGAGGAGAGGACTGGAAAGGACAGAAGAGGAAGGAAAGGAGATGAAACGAGCCAAGGGGAAAGGAGTGGAGAGGAAGGGAGTGGAAGAGGGGAAGGGAGGGAAAGGGAGAAGAGAGGAAAGGAGGCAAGAAGAAAGGAAGGGAAAGGAGAGGAGAGGAAAAGAGAAGAAAGGTGAGGAGAGGAGGGGAGAAGAGAGGAGAGGAGATAGGGACACAGACAAGTAGAATTTTTATTGCTATGTCAAATTTGATGTAGACTTAAAAAAATTATACATAAAAGAAACTCCCAATTTCATACAGAAATCCTTTTTTTCTGTTCTTTGAATATTAAGAAGTTTGCATTTTTTGTTTTTCAAACTCATAATAAAAAAGACAATTTGAAAAAATAAATAATATTAAGATGGCCCTTAATAGCTGATTTTTCCCCTTCCACTCCCAATTCAATAAAAATAACCAGCATTTGGGCAGGGATGTGTTATATTTAGGGGAAAAGCCCTATTTTCTTTGAGATTTCAGCACCGTTTCCTTGTCTTTGGAAGAAAAAGCATTGTTCCTGTTTGTCCTTAATATTTATGCTAATGTTATTTGGGGGGACTGAATCTATGATTTCTTCAAGTAAAAGGAACTTCTGTTTTGGAAAGTCTTTCCAGTGATGTAGAAAATCAACTTGTCTGCAGTTTATGGACTTGGAGACTTTCTTGGGGGCAGTAAGAAACTAAGCAACTTGCTCATGGTCACACAACTTGTATGTGTTAGCAGTAACATGAGAACCCAGGTCTTCTTGATTCTAAGGCTGACCAATATGCTGTGTTGCCTTTACATAGAACATTAATTCTAAAATTTAAATCTTTCCATTCTGCAATAGCTTTCAAAGTACTTTTAAAAAACCATTTGCCAAACTTATTTTCCCTGGAAGTCTGACCTCACCTTATTTCCACTAATGGTAAAAGTCTGTTGCTTCTTATATGAACTGATACAAAGTGAAGTGGGAAGAACCAGATCATTGTGCATAGTAACAGTTTGAATGACGATCAACTGTGACAGACTGGGTTTCTCTGATCAATACAATGATCCAAGATGATACCAAAGAACAAAGATGAAAAAAATGATATCCATTTCCAGAGAGAACAGATGAACTCTAAGTGCAAATTGAAGCATAATTTTCTCACTCTTTATTTTTCTTGCTTTTTTTGGTACGATGGCAAAGACGGAAATATGTTTTATGTGATTTCACATGTATAATTGAATATAGTATTGCTTGCCTTCTTGGTGAGTGGGGGAAAGGGTAGGAGGAGGGAGAAAATTTGGAAGTCAAAATTAAAAAATAAAAGAATGTTAAAAGTAAATAATAAATTTTTAAAAAGTCAAAAAAAGTCTGTCCCTCCCCAGACATTATCATAACTTATTTTTATAGTACTTTAAGTTTTGCAAAGTACTTTTCTCACAACTCTGTGAAGTGGGTGCTCTAAATATAATTCATACTTGAAAGCAGCTAGGTGGTGTAATATGGAGTCAAGAAGACCTGTGGTCAAATTCTGCCTTAGATACTTATTAGTATTATGAGACCCTGGGTAAATGATTATTCTCTTTATCACTCTCCTCATGTGTAAAATGAGGCTAACAGTATCTATCTCACAGGGTTGTCGGGAGGAGCAAATAATATATATGAAACACTGCAAACATTAGCTTGTTATACAAGTGCTAGATTACAGATGATGAACCTTATACTGTGATGATTAAAAAGGTTTGAGAGACATAATTTCTTGATAATTTAATCATTTTATTAATAAGGCCAGCAGGTTATTAATAAAAGGATGATCATTTGGCTGACTGTCTTAGACCAAAGACAATCATGGTAGTGGAGCTCACAGTTTATATAGTCGGTGTTCAAGGAGAGGCTGAGGGTGACATCAGTTACTCTTGGACAGAGAGATTATCTCTATATTCAGACCCTCAAAAGCCCTAGGCTATCTAGAAAAAAGGATCTGTCTCCAACCAAGTTTGAGCAGAGCACATGGGCTTCCCTACCTTAGATTAAATTCCCTATAAAGTTGGGTGGGGTCTGACCAAAACTGAGGAGAGTTACTTCACGCTCATTACCAGTAATGTCCTTCTACAGATGGAACTTTTTAAAATAAGGAATTTGAAAGGAGGGAAAAGATCTGAACCTTCCCAAGCTATTGGTTATTAATAATCATTTCTCTCAGTACTCAGAGATGTTAGATGATTTGCCAAGGGTCATATGAACAGAGATTATTTGAACTCAGCTTTCCTGTTTCCAGATTCAGCACCTTTTGCTATGCCAACCTCCCACATATATGCACATACAGGCATACATATATGATTCCTTGTTCAGGGCAATGAATGACTAAGGGACTATTTTCAGAGAATATTAGCCTGCCTTGGATAAAGGATATGGGCTTAAGGACAGCTTACAGATAGAATCTAGCTCATTCAGAAATGTTTTATGAGTTTAGAATTCAATTCAACAAGATAGGATGGGAGGGTACAGTAGAATGTAATAGTCTGTTTATCCAGTTAATTTCTCATTAATAATAAAAAAAAAACCTAGGAGTTTCTTTTCTGTCTTAATTGGCAGTTTCATTGGCATAAAGCTGACAACAATCTTCATTAACGCAACATTCATACCACTGAAAGAAACTTAATATGGTATGCTGCAAGGTGGTAAAAATATCTCACATAATTTCATGCATTTTTCACAACCTCAGTAATTGGTAAAATCAGAAAGTTTAGTGATGAATTAATAAGATGGGAGAAATCCATCAACATTCCAAAAGCAACATTGAATCACTAATAACTCTGACCTATTAATTAAGTTTTCTCTCTCTTCTCTTTCATAACCACAGATGTGTGCACAGGCATATAGTCTAAATATAAAAATTTCCACGTATTCTGGAAGACATTCACCTCTACAGATCTGATTATTTTACCTATCACAAAAAAGGGGATTGAGTGATCTTGAAAATTATTGAATGATTAGTTATTAAAAGTGAACCACCAAACCTGCTAATTTAAAAATAATGTTTCATTCAAACGTCCAAGTGGGTTATAAAACATCATGACTAAATATGGAATAGACAGAAAAAAATCACAAACCCATTTATTTCTTGAAATCCAAAACACTATTGGAAAATCTGTTCCCCACTCACCTGCCAAGTTCCAGGATTAGAAATCTTTGTTTTTCCTGCAACAGTTGATGCTGCTACAAACTGCTAAACCAATAGAGGAACTTGCCCCCTTTTCAATTTTAGTTGTTTATTCTTAAGCAATTTTTTAATTAAAAACTTTACTGTTCACCTTCAACTTCTAGTTACAAGAATATTTTTTTCTCTGTCTGCATTTTGAGTATCACAAAATTGTAGTGTTCAAAGGTACCTCAAAGGCCAACTAGTCCAACTCTTACCAGAACGAGAACCTAATCTGAAGACTTTCAGTGAGGAAGTAGCATAGTACTTCCTGGGATAACCCATTACACTCTTAGATACCTCTTATTGTTAAGAGGTTTTTCCTAATATCCAGTCCACGTTTATCTATTTATAGCTCCCACCTGTTGCTGCCCTCTGGAAAGGTCTCAGTCTGTCTTAGGCAACACCCATTCAACGATTTCAGACATCCTCCTCCTTATGTCTTTGGTCCTTGTAAAGAATAAAAAACAATAACTGTTAAGTTCCCAAAGATCTCATGCAGGCATGAGATCTTTCTTCCAGGAACGAATGAATGAGGCAGGAATAAGGATGGTATGCACTCGGTTTATTCTCAGCTAGCTCAGAGGATATATAGGCATTCTACTTCCATACATGCAAGAAGTTTGTATACACTGTATGCTGAGCTTACGTGCTTGGCTGTTGTTCTTTCTCAAGACAATTGTGAAGCAGAACAAGGCTGTTCTCTCTCTCTTATGTTGGCTCTTCATGTATGCTCCCTCTGTCTTCTCTTCTCCAAGTTAAACATCTCAAACTCACTCAACCAATTCTTATTTGAAGTCTGGCTGCCTTTCCTTGCATACCATCCAGCTTATCAAGTCCTTCCTAAGATGTGATGCATCTTTGCAATACATAGCTAGCTAGCTAGCTAGATATAGGAATGTGCTGGGAAATGTTTAACAACCAACTCTCTGAAGAAAAAATATATGCAGGATGCAGTTTATGTTTAATCTACTTCATGGATATTTTTCTCTTTTACTTTCTTAAGTCTAGACAGTCAGCAAAAACAATAAAAGTAAAAAAATGCCCTGGTTTGTAGTTTGCTGATATCTGAGGTATAAATGATTACTCTCAAAATTTAACAATCCACTCGGAAGATAAGGGGAAGGGGAGAAAATGGTATTCTGTAAAATACTGAAATTTTATAAATATCTTTTAATGCTTGATACTAAGATTTGCTATCTTTTGGTGGGTCTTAGGTTGGAGAGAAGGCATATAATCAAATTTATCACAGTTTCAGAGTTTTGTAGATTTTGAACTACAAAGTACCTCAGAGGTCATCTAGTTCAACCTCCTCATTTTACCAATAAGGAAACTGAAGCTCCAAAAGATTATGATTTTCCTTAGTTCACACAAGAGGAAAGTGGTAGGGTTGGGACTTGAAATCTAATTTTGAACCTGGAACTACAGTGAGTTCTGATTAGCAATTGTTAGCCTTCCAATGCCTGGTTCTAGGCCCTCATCTCACTTCTTGGCCATTTCCCAGTCATAGCTCAGTCGGCTCCCTTAGCTTTTCTCTACATTTTGTTTTTCCCCCTTTAGGGTAGAAGATGTCTTGCTTGTTTGAAATTACTTGTATTCCCAGCTTTTAGAACTGTATTCCCATAGTAAACTTTTCTTTCTTTTCTTTCTTTCTTACTTTTCTACCTTCCTTCCTTTTCTTTCTTCCTTCCTTCCTTCCTTCCTTCCTTCCTTCCTTCCTTCCTTCCTTCCTTCCTTCCTTCCTTCCTTCCTTCCTTCCTTCTTTCTTTCTTTTTCTCTCTCTTTCTTTCTTTCACCAGAGTTCTTTTTCATTCAGTGAACTAATGTCTCTTAGTTTTCTAATTATCTTGTGAATTTTCCTTATTTCTATCAGTTCAGCTCTAAACTTACTGACTCTCTTAATTGCACAATACCTAATGTAGTTTCATGTACTCACTTTATAATCTCTAAATGTTGTCTGAGGAAAAGAAGGAACTTGGGGGAATAAAGAAAGCCAATTAAAAATGAGATCAACTTTTTTTTTTGAAGATTCATTTGAATTCTCCTTAACTATTACTATTTATTATTATCTTTAGCCACCATCCATTTTTTTTGCTCATTCATGAAGTATATCCTTTACCAGAATTAGCCCTAACATAGGTGGAATAAGCAGCTACCATGTTAGAAAAGACAAGAGTCCTGAGATTTCCTTTATGCTAATTACACCCCCCCCCAAAAAAAAACCCAACCAAATTACCAACTCCCAACCCCCAAGTGTCTTCATCAAATGAGATATTTGCAAAATGCTTAGGACTGTGTCTGGCACATAGTAGGTACTTAATAAATGCTTATTTCCTTCTACCTGCCCATCTCCATTAACAGTACAATTCCTATAATTAGAGTCACTCCCTGATCTTAACAGAAGGTCTCTGTTCAAATGCAAAGATGTTATCTTCATGGGAGTACACAAAATAATAATAGTACTAATTAGCAAATCAGCATACAATAGTTTATCAGCCAATCCAGCAGCCTATTAACAGAGAGCAACTCCTTTAGGGAAAAGAGAAAGACCCTCTTCTGGAAATCAGAAGAGGAAATGTTCTGAGGAGATGAGAACTCTGAACACCTAGGTGATGGCAGTTTCCCAAAAAGAATGGGCAGCATGTACTATAAACTTCCTCTTATTCATAGAAAGTGTATCACTGATGTCATATACACACACGATTGCTTTGAACACCAGTGCCTATGGGAGCCAGACTTTGCCTCCGCATTGTAAGGATCTGCAAATTTTATGTTCATATATTTCAGATTTGTTAATCAAAATGCTAAAAGGATAAAAGAAATTACTCAGCACCCAACATTTCAGTGAATATTAGCAGGGAAAGTGTCTAAAGATTAAGGAATGTGCATAACTGATCTTAAATGCCAGGGTTAAAGCCCACTTCCCCCCTAAAATAAATTTAAACCCAAGGGAACAGTTAGGGACAGAGGCTGCATTTAATAGCAAAATGGAGTCCTTAAAATGCTTTTGATATGCAAATATTTTGGTAAAAGAAGCAGATTTCTTTTGTAAACTTAAAAGGAGTTTCTGAAAAATGAAAGGAATAGAAAAAGAACTTTAAACTTGAAGTCCTTTTTCTAACCTACAGAAGTCTTTTAAGTTAAAAATTAAGTTATGTCTTTTAAATTAAGCATATAGCTGAGTTTCCTTATCTACCTCCTACTATTTTGGTAGCAGAAAGAGTCTTTCATCTGTGGTCTTTGAATGAAAGACCCTATATACTTCTAAAAAAAAGTATTATTACTGGTGGCAGAATTAGATTCCAAGGGGTTTATTATTTAATAACCATCCCAAGCAAGTAAATTCCAAAGCAAACAAATTAGTTTGTCTGAAAAGAAAAATTAGATCTAGTCTTTCATATAATGAAAATACTGTGTCTACACTTCAGTTAAGCCAGCAATCAGGATTACTCAGTCCCAAAGAAAATACCTTTCCCTCAATAGCAGGTTTTTTTGTGCTTAAATTACCTGGATAATTGCCTTGAATCATCATCTTGCCTTGGAAAAGGACTATATAAAATATTGCATCCCTACAAAGTTTTATCACTACCAAATTTGGATGGGGAAAAACAGGTTTGGAAAGAAGCTGTGTTTATGCAGGCAAAGCAAAGACAGACCTACTGGCCTGAATGACAAATTGATTGTGTAGGTTCCCTCCACACTGTCACTAGACATACATTGCATTTGACTTTCCTTTAAAAAGGGACAAAGTCATTTCAAGTCATTACAATTCTGCCCCTACAGAATTATGAAAGGACATGTACCTTCTTATTCCCCTTCCAATTCTTTATCTGCTAGGCCAAGTAGGAAAATGTGTACGCATGCATGTACACAGAGACACAGACACATATACGTATATGTAGATGTGCCTACATATATATTATACACACATAGAGAGTGTTCCAAAAGTCTTTGTGCAATTTTACGTTTTGCTATCTTAAATACATGCACACAGACACAAATTATTACTAACTTGGACTTTAGTATCTCCAGAAATATATTCCTGGGAGGTTAATGTTCTTTCTTTTTTTCACTTGAAGATACTAAAAGAAATTTGTGGTGCTCCATTCAATGTTCTTCAAAAATAAGAAAAATACAAGTTAGTAATCAGCTATACAGATGCTCTTGTCCAAGTTAGTAGACAGATTGGACATAAATGAATCACCAGAAAAGGGTGGCATTCACTAAGAATCTTACAGAAAAAGTTAAGAATGTAGAAATGTTGAGAAAAAGTACAAATGACAGTCCACGTAGCCAGTCTGTCATAAATACTGGTGGTTTGCCAACATTTCAGATTGTTGCCTTTTAAAGCAGGGATTCTTTACCTAGGATCCATGGACCTGGGAATAACTTCCAGAGAATCCATTAAAGTGAATGGGAAAAAATGACATCTTTATTTTGTATTAACGTCTAACTGAATTTTAACATTTTCTTCACTTTATTTTCTATGCTTAGAACTGTTATCTTCAGAAAGGGTCCATAAACTTCAGCACGTTGTTGTAGGGATCTAAGACATAAAAAGAGACAAGAGCCCCTGTCTAGATGAAGGCCTTGAGACATAGCCCTGGGATCAAGAAACCAGTGGCTCTCATTTTCAACTTGGTAAATACAAATAAAAGATATGATCAGTGAACTATAAATACACATAACTTTTTGGAGGAAAGATGTTTTCTAAGAAGGAAAACTCGCCAATCTACTACTACTAATCCCCTTTAGGGCTAGTTAGTGCTTTTTCTTTGAGATTACACCAATTTATCCTGCATGTATCTCATTTGTAAAAAGTTGTTTGTTGTCTCCTCAATTACATAATGTGCTTCTTTAGGGAAGGGATTATTTTCTTTGTATCCTTGGTGCTTGGCTATGGCATACTGCCAGGCACATGGTATGTGTGTTCGTCCTTTGTTGCCAAAGAAGACCATGCCATCAGAGAAATGATGATATGACTTGCACCTGACTTTGTTTTGAGTGAGGGAAGGTTGTACAGGTCACCAGCCTCACTTCTCCTCCAGAGTCATCTGAATCCAGTGACCAGATATTCATCAGGATGACTGGAGACGACCCAGGATGAGGCAATTGGGATGTCTAAATTACAGTTTTGAGAGGAGCATTGAGAATATAAAGAACTTGTCTGTGGTCACCACACAGGATTGAACCTAGGTCTATTTGACACAGAGACCAATCTCTATCCATTATGCCACACTGCCCATCACTATGCAGCACCCCCTCTCGGGAGAAAAACAATCTCACACATCAATTATAAGAACTTGGGAACTTTTCCTCTTGTTTCCTTATAGAGGACTTGGCTGATGAAAATAGAACAGGAAAATGTATGTATCAAAAGGTGTTAAGCCTTGGGTCTATAAACATGGCATAGGATAATACTTCATAACAGCTGAGGAGACTCCAGAAGAAATAGCACTTAACTCCAAAGAGTGTATTCTCCAACCACAGGTACCAACCTATGTCAGAACCAGCAAATCTATTAAGTACAAGGCACTGAGTTAGATGCTCTGGAGAAAAGAGAATATGATGTACTTTGGGTATTACATATAAATAAAAATACACTCTACATACAATATAATACTAATTGTGGATGTGTGTTTTGTCCTTCATTCTCATGATAGCATGACTTGCAGTTGATTTTGTTTTGAAGGAGGGAGGTCACCAGCCTCACTTCTCCTCCAGAGCCATCTGAATCCAGTGACCAGATATTCATCAGGATGACTGGAAATGACCCAGGAGGCAACTGGGGTTAAGTGACTTGCTCAAGGTCACACAGCTAGTGAGTGTCAAATGTCTGAGGTGAGATTTGAACTCAAACTCCTCCTGACTCCTGCACTGGTGCTCTATCCACTGCGCCACCTAGCTGCTTAGAAAATGCTTTTTAATGTGACTATTAGAATTTTTGAGGGACGAAGGAAGATGTGGAAGAGAAAGACAAATAATTATGTTTGCAAAGGAGAGCCACTGAAAATTATTTATACTTTCAAAAAAGTTCTGAGAAATATCTACACCAAAGACTAATTGAAGAAGATATGACATCAGGATATAGAGGATATTTTGTCAGGAATAGAGAATTGTTGAAGGCAAGTAAATAAAGGGCAAAGGTATGAAGACACATGGAAGGCTAAAAATAATAAATCATATTTATACTGTCTTATGATATAGTCATTATTGATATCATACCCATTTTATAGATCAGGAAACCAAACCTCAGATAAAGGAACTTGCTCTTAACAAGTAGTGTTAGAGCAAGGATGCTTCCCCACTGTTCCTGCTGGGAATTAGTGCTAGGATTGACTTTACTTAATACCAGTAATTTGATATTAAGTGATCTAAGGGAGAGAGAATATCTTAAGATCTATTTAAGCTTTCAGATGACATTAAACTCTTCAAAACTGAACTGATAATAATTATGCTAGATATTCAGTATATGGGGTGTTCAGGGAAAACTAGCACTTCTGGTGTGAGGGTTTGTCAAGGCCTTTTCAGGGCTGTTTTCTACCTTTGGTGGTCCTCTGAATCATCCAACTCTTATATGTGACTCCAAGAAGTTGTAGCATGCTTACTGGCCAAACCCCAGTAAAAACCTCTCTGCAGATGGATTAACTCAGGTTGAGACCTCAAGCCTTTCAGAGAGTTAGGGAGGTGTCTACCTCAAACATGTGAAGACTTTCCTACAGACAAAATGGATGAATGACAATAATTTGTTCCAACAACCTCGAAGGTGGCTGAAACAGTCGCTGTGGAGCACTTGGAGCTTGGGCAGACATCGAAGATGCCAAAGTCATCCACTGCATCTGGGTTATCTTGACTTTTGTCTTGCTGGACTTTGATGACTGGAAGAGAGAGTAAGGCTGATGACTTTATGCAACTCTGCCTCACTTAAATCCAATTCACATGAAAGTCAAGATATTACCCTGTGATATCATTGGACCTCTTAGAAAATGATGGACAAACAGCATGCTAGATACCAGATATACAAAGAAAAATGAAATAGGTCTTGTATTTGAGAAACTTATGGTCTAGCTTGGGGAGATGGCATGTACATATATATATATATATATACACGCACAAACATATGTATAAAAGTATATGCAAAATAGATACATAGTGACTTTGCAGGTAAGGCATTAACAGAGGGGTTGTCAGGGAAGGATTCATGTAGAAGGTAGCATTTGAGCTGTGAAGGAAACCAAGTTGCCTAAGACATGATATTGAGAAGGGAGTGCATTCCTGGCATGGGAAAAAGGTTTATGTGATGAGCTGGAAAATGGAAATGACAGGAATGAGGGACAGTAAGAAAGCCAAGTTTGATTATATTGTAAAGTAAAGAGTAATACATAATAAGGAAGGAAACACCCAAGTTGCAGTCAGATTTTAATTGCCAAATAGAGGACTTTCTGTTTGATACTAGAGAAAGCAGGGAGCCATTGGAGTTTATGAATAAGAGAGAAATGTGATTAGATTTGACCTTTAGGGAAGTAACTTTGGCAGTCATATGGAGGATGGATTGGAGTAGAGAGATATTTGAGTAAGACAGACTGATTGAGTGTATTGCAATAGTTAAAATGCCAGGTGATAAGACTTGAAGAAGGGTGGTGGCTGTGTGAGTGGAGAGAAGAGGATGGATGTAAGAGATGTTATGGCGGTAGCAATGACAAAATTTTGGCAACTAGAGTATATATATACATTTGGACAACTGCAAACTATTTTATTTACTAACGCTAACTAAACAGTCATCAGTAGAGCTGAAAAAGGTGCAGAGAAGGGCAACTAACTTGCCTAAGGGGATAATTCAGTTACTCTGAGAACAGATAGAAAGGATTAAGACTCAAAACAAAAAAAAATAGTCAAGTTGATGTTTCATAAGTTATGAATAGTATGGAGAAGATGAATATGAATTTTCAAAAGTCCAGAGTAATAGATTACAATAAAGTTCGATGGAACTTTTCTGAACCCCTTTTCCTTGGCTGTAAAATAAGGATGATAATGCTTTAGTGCTTAGCTCAAACAGTTGTGAAGACCAAGGGGAATAATGCATGCAAAGCACTTTATAAATCTTAATGTGCTGTATAAATGTAATTTCCTCCTTCTTTTAGACATGGTATAGTGCAATACAAAAACATTGAACTTGGAGTCAAGAGGGACTTTATTTCAAATGCTTTCTCAGACATCTATTGTATGATCATGAGAAAGTCACAATCTCTTTTTGCCTCAGTTTCCTTGGTGATAAAGTGGGACCAATAATACTTTTAGTATCTATCTCATAGATTTTTTAGGGCAGCTAGGTGGAGCAGTGGAGAGAGCACTAATGTAGGAGTCAGGAGGACCTAAGTTCAAATCTCACCTCAGACACTTGACACTCACTAGCTGTGTGATCTTGGGCAAGTCACTTAACCCCAATTGCTTTATCTTGGGTCATCTCCAGTCATCCTGATGAATATCTGGTCACTGGATTCAGATGGCTCTGGAGGAGAAGTGAGGCTGGTGACCTGCACAGCCCTCTCTCACTCAAAACAAAGTCAAGTGCAAGTCATGTCATCATTTCTCTGATGGCATGGTCTTCTTCAGCAATGAAGGACAAACACACCTATCATTTCACCTATTGCAATACACTCTTAATCAGTCTATCTTACTCAACTCACTCTCTACTCCATCCTCCATATGACTGCCAAAGTTACTTCCCTAAAGTGCAAATCTATTCTTTGGAAGGGTCTAGTGAGATCCATACAAAAGGTCACATAAAGCATGTTGGAAAGATCTTGATGCTCTCTGTAAATGTCATACATTATTATTAGGCAGGGAGATTTAGAAAAGTAATAGAATATGCTATATGACACAATGAATACTCAACATAGGCATACCTTGGAGATATTGTGGGTTTGGTTCTAGACCACCACAATAAAGCAATACTGCAATGAAGTAAGTCACATGAATTTTTTGGCTTCCCAGTGCATATAAAAGTTATATTGACACTATCTTGTAGACCAAGAGTGGGTAACCTGTGGCCTTGAGGCCACATGTGGCCCTCTAGGTTCTCAAATACAGTCCTTTGATCAAATCCAAACTCCCCTTAATAAAAGGATTTGTTCTGTAAAACTTGGACTCAGTCAAAAGACCACCTCCAAGGACCTAGAAGACCACATGTGGCCTGGAGGCCACAGGTTCCCCACCCTTGCTGTTGACCATTGAGTGTGAAATAGCATTATGTCTAAAAAGGGTAAATACCTCAATTAAAAATATTTTATGCTAAAAAATGCTAATCATCATCTGAACCTTCCACTGGTCATAATCTTTTCGCTAGTGGAGGATCTTACCTTGATGTTGACGGCTGATGATTGTTCAAGCTTACCTTGGTTTCAGCCTACCTCCACTTTCAATATGCCTTTCTCATTAAACTTAAACATTTCTAGTTTTCTGACTTAACGGGAGAGACCCAGGACTCTTCCTTTCAGTTGAACACTTAGAGGTCATTATACAGTTAATAATTGGCCTCATTTCAGTATTGTTATATCTCAGAGGACAGGGAGGCCCAAGGAGAGGAAGAGTTGGTGGAGTAATCAACAGACATCATTTACTGATTAAGTTCAGCATCTTACATGAGCATGATTTGTAACATCCCAAAATAATTATGATCATAGGTCACCATAATAGATATAATAATCATAATAATTAAAAAGTTTAAAATATTGTGAGAATTACCAAAATCTGACACAGAGACATGATGCAAGCACATGCTATTGGAAAAATGGTGCTGATAGACCTGCTCCTTGTAGGATTGCTACAAACCTTCAATTTGTAAAAACACAATATCTGTGAAACACAATAAAGCTAAGTGCAATAAAACAAGGTGTGCCTATATGTTCAATTGAGGATTTGTACAGTCAAGAAATATAAATGATCTCAAGAATATAGATAAATTCCTCACTGATATGGCTACATATTGTGTTATTAAAATAGTTTTTTAAAAAAATTATTGAATGTGTATTTTTTTCTCCTCACATCCCTTTCCCTACTAAAAATGAAAGAGAAGAAAAAGAAAAATAGGGAACTTTCTATATTGTATAAGTATAATCAAATTGGTCCAAAAATTAGTTTCTCCTTCTGCATATTAGATCATCATCTCTCTATATGAAGTTCTTCATTGGTCCTCTGGAATCAGAGTTCTAAGTCTTTCAGAATTGTTTTTTGTTGTTGTTTACAATATTGGTATCATAATATAAATCATCCTCCTGATTCTGCTCCCCTCTCTGTGCATTAGTGCATCATGCAAGTCTTCCCAGGTCTCTTTGAAACAGTTTCTTTTTTTAATATCATAATAGCATTCATTCATATACCATTGTTTATTCAGCCACTCCACATTCAATGGACATTCCCTTGTTTTCCAATTCTTTACCATAGCAAAAAGAAATGTTAACATTTTTTGCACCAATGGAAACTTTTCTTTTCTTTGTTCTCTTTGAGGGTGTGGGCCTGGTAGAAGTATTAGTACATCAACGGCCATGCATAGTACATAAATTTTGAGGGCATAATTCCAAATTGCTTTCCAAAATGGCTGGACCAATTTACATCTCCACCAACAGACCTTCAATGTGCCTGTTTTCTTGCACCCCCTTCAACATTTGTTCTTTTGTTTTTGACAGTTTAGCTAATCTGAAATATATAAGGCAGAAATTCACATTGCTTTAATTTGTGTTTTTCTAATTTCTAGTGATTTGTAGTATTTTTTTTTCATTTGGCTATAAATAGCTTGGCCAGCTTTCCTTCAGAACTGCCTGTTCATGTCCTTCCCCCACTGATCACTTGGGGAATGACTTACTCCTTTAAAATTGTTTCAGTTTCTTATATTTCTTGGAAATGAGGTCTTTATCAGAGAAAATTGCTATAAAATTTTTTTTTCCAGTTAACTGTTTCTTTTCTGATCTTAGATTGTACAAAACCTTTTTTAATTTTATACAGTCAAAACTGTCATTTTATCTCTTAGGATCTTGTAAAAGTAAGCACCCTGACACATCCAGGAGGGCCTGCTGTACATGTTCATAGGTCTGCTTTTCTAAAAGGAAAAGCAACTTTTGAGGGGTCAACAACCTACTTTAGTCAAACACATACAGCATTCACTTAGTTCAGGGGGAAAAACACCCTGAACTTCAGAGAAAATACAAAGAAGTAGTAATCAGCAGACAGGGCTTCCAGCTGTCTGACCATAACCAATGCATACATCACAGATCAACAGACAGATCCAACTGTCTGACCATTATATACATACATAGTTACCAGAGAGACAAGCACCGACATCTGGGTTTTCAAAACTGGGGGGCTCCTTAGCGGCTGCCCAGAGTCTGGTCTGGCCAAACAAAGACGTCCAATAAGTAAGCCCCAAAATAAAACCTCACTTCAGAGTATTTTTACATTTTTCAGAGCCAGAGGGCATCACAATCCTAGTGCACTAGAAATTAACAAAAGAAGTTTGACTCCCTGAATCAAGCTGGACTATTAACGGGTGGGGATCTTTAACTCTCTGATTAGCAGTGCAGATCCTCTCTATCCCTTGTTTGGTCATAAACTCTTTCTCCAGCATGACATGTAAATTCTTCTTTGTTCCTATAATTTGTTTATGATGTAACCTTTCATGTCTAGGTCACATATCCATTTAGAGCTTATCTTGGTATAAATTGTGAGGTGAACATAATTACAAAACATTGTTTTTGGGTATAAAGATAGATTTAAATAATTGGAAAAATATTTATTGTCCAAGAGTTGGCCCAGTCTACCAATATGACTATGAAGACTATCGAGATTATTTTGTAGAACTAGAAAAATAATAATGAAATTCATCTGGAGATGTATAAGAGTAAAGATCTCAAGGACAATAATGAAAAAAAATGGGAAGAAAGGGGGCCTTGCAGGACCAGTTCTCAAACTATTCTATAAAGAAGCAATTCTCAGGACAATTTGGAGCTGCTAAAAAAAAAATAAATCTGTCAGTGGAACAAAGTACATGTACAACTACAGAAGTGATCAAACCTGGTAGTCTTTTATTTAAAAAAACCAAAATACCTCAGCTCCTGGGATAACTATTTAACACTATTTAACAAATATTGCTGGGAAAACTGGATAACCATTTGACAGAAATTAGCCAGGGGTGGAGAACCTATGGCTTCTAGGTCACATGTGGTTCTCTAGGTCCTCAAGTGTGGCCCTTTGAGTGAATTCAAACTCCACAAAGCAAATCCCCTTAATAAAAGGATTTGTCCTGTAAAACATGGATTCAGTCAAAAGGCTGCATCCAAGGACCTAGAAGACAACACATGACCTTGAAGATGCAGATTCTCATCCTTGGTTTAGACCAATTACTTACCCCTTATGCCCAGATGAGATAGGTTGCAATTTGCATAGTTAAATGGAGCACCCATATAGATAAGATAAAATATTCCATGAGGGTTTAGAGCTGTCCATTGTCCATCTCATGTAAAACAAATGACAATCAATCAAGAAGGATTTATTAAGCTCCTACTATGTGCTATGCACTGTATAAGCAATAGGAATACACATATAAAAGATGATGCAATTCCCACTCTAAAAGAGCTTTCATTCTAGCAACCCAGATTTAATTTAATTTAATAAATGTATATTAAAAGTGCTTACTGTGTGTAGAAAAATGTGCCAGATACTTAGGAATATACAAAGTTTAGATAAGATACAATCTGTCTTCATGGGTTCATAATGCTTAAGCTAGAAAGGACCTCTCGGGTAGGTGAGGAAATTGTGTGAAGGACACAGAGATTGAGTAATTTGCCCAAAGCCACATAGGGGGAGGAATGTAATTGAAACCCCTCCCCAGCACCCTTTATACAATACTACAGGACCTGTTACAATCCTCTAGAGTTAACTGATACATACACAGATCATTATAATAGTAGACAGTATACAACGAATAAGTTGTGAAACACATGTAAGAAATCAACATTACTAACCGGGGAGATTAAGAGGCACCTCACAGAAGAGGGAGCATCAGATTGTACATTAAAAGATGATCAGAAATTCAAAATGCAAAGGGTTGGGGAGGGTGATATTCTAGGGGCACATAGGATAACATGAGCAAAAGCAGAAAAATGTAAGGTGTTTTAAAAAACCATATACTTTAATTTGGCTTCAGCAATCAGATTAAAAACCAGTTAAGTGTTTACAATGAATCAAGCACTATGCTAAGTGCTAAGGATACAAATAAAAGTCTTAAGACAGTACCTGCCCTCAAAGAGCTCAAAGTCTAAGGGGGGGTGGGGACAGCACAGAAAAAAAGAAACCACAAAGAAGGGAGTGTGGGAATTTGATGGAGGAAGAGGCATGATGAAATACTATAACTGGGGTAGGAAAAGATCAGAGGAGGTAAGAGTTTCAATGTTGATCTATCATCCTGTATCATTCTGTGGGGGCAGTTAAGTGGTACAGTGGATAGAGCACCAGTGCAGGAGTCAGAAGGACCTGAGTTCAAATCTTATCTCAGACACTTGACACTCACTAGCTGTGTGACCTTGGGCAAGTTACATAACCCCAATTGCCTCAACCTGGGTCATCTCTAGTCATCCTGAAAAATATCTGGTCACTGGATTCAGATGGCTCTGGAGAAGTGAGGCTGATGACCTGCACAACCCTCCCTCACCCAAAACAAAGTCAAGTGAAAGTCATATCATTATTTCTCTAATAGCATGGTCTTCTTCGGCAACGAAGGAGGAACACACACATCATCCTGCAGAATGAGGAGTTTCTGAAAATGACGAAGTCTATGGAAGCACCCAGGTGAGAAATAAGGAGAATTCCCTTGTTTCTTTCCTTAAATGATGGAGGACCCAGGAGGAGCTCCCAGATGGCTTGCCCATGCAGGCACTCTGTCCAACCAGAGAGGGGGAGAAGGAGATTTCCAGCAGCAGGGGATGCTGAGGAGGTATGAGTTTCAGAGTTGATCTCATCAGCAACCAACATGTGGAATGGAGCGATATGTAGTAAGACTGGAAATAGCCATATAAGATTTAAAAACAAATCAAATATAAAATCCTCTGTTTGCCTTTGAAAGTTTTTCAGAATCTTATGCCTTCACACCATTCTACTTTTCTTCCACTTTGCCTTACTCTGTGAACTCTACCTACAACTCAGCTCCATTGACTGTGGTTCCTTGAACATGATTCTCCATCTCCTGTGTCTTACAGATATGGAGTCAGAGTATGAAGACCAAAAAAAAAAGTCCATGGAATTTGACGATTACCTTATAGGTGTCCTCCAAGGGAAAGAGAAGCTTCTTTAGAGTGGTTGGGTTAGAAACCAGACTGATATGCTGTAAATATGTGATCTGAAAAGAATTTTTCCATTTGGGGTGAGTTTGAATTTTATACCACCATAAATGTCAAACTCCCTGAAGTCAATTACTTTATATACTGCCAATCTGTTTTGGTTCTTAAGATGGCCAAAATCAGTGGTTGACTCAGTGCTATAAATAGATAGCAGTTTCCACTTAACATTGTGTAATGGCTGAACTCGCCTGCCTCTATTTGCTTCTTAAAGTACTAAAACAAATATATTGACAAGTAGTATGGTTGTATTGGGAAATGTGTTGAATTTGGAACCAGGAGACCTAGTTTTGAATTCTGCTTCTGATACTTACTGTGTCACCTTATGCAAGTCACATCACATCTAAGAGCCTCAATTTGCTCATCTGAAACATGGGAACAATAATCCTTGTTTTATATCCCTAACAGAGCTGTTGTGATGAAAGCCCTTCATGAATGTTAAGACCCTATGCATCTGTGAGTGATTAACTCAGCAGTCCAAATTTTCATAGCTGCTGAATTATCTACAGGATCATTACATGGTATGAGAATTACATTCAGGTTTCTTAAGTTACCCTGGTGTCTATAAAGCTGGCAATGGCTAATTTGTGGTCTGAAACAAGCAACTATAGACTAAAAGGTTTTATAAAGTAAAAATGGTAATGTCTAGAGTTTTAAGAGCCTGCTTTGCTATTAAATCTCTTCTTGGACCAGGTAATGTAAATATTTAATATCTGGTTTTGAAAAGATTTATAATATTTGCTTAATTGTTGTGTTTGCTTCTCATACAGTGGAACTGGTGTACAGATTGTTCTGGGGAATATGGGGACTTAACAAATGATATTTTAATCCTCACCACGGCAACTGATTTTGCTATGTTACAAACATATCAATAATACATTTGCAAGTCTGCCAGCTGAGGATGAAAACTGCAAGGGAAAAGAATCGGTGAGGTTTACTCTACAATAGCCTAAAAGATCAGACATTCGACAGCATTTAGAAATAGTGCCCTTTTACTCTATCTTTCAGTATTAAACCATCCTCCTCAAATAAAACATCTTATATTGGTCTGCATGCAGAAATGACAAAAGGAGAATGCAGTAGGGGAAAAAAATTATACAGCTTAAGCTTGGACACAAATCCAAAGCAAATAAAATTAATATTGGATCCTAAAATGGTACATATTTGGGTGATAAATCTTTAAATTTCAAGGTTATCAAGAGGTCAACTTCCAGATTTTACAAAAGATTCTGAAAGGTGGCCAATAGAGGATCGTCCTCTCCCTTAACCAAATATCTTCACCAAAAGAGAAAATTCCTGTTTTGTGTGAATTCAATGTTTTCCACTTTTTTTCCTGTGTGCAACCAGTGTTTGAGCAACATTCAAACCATTTAGACCCAGAAAACATGTAAAACATCAGCACAATTTTAACCCTCTTGCATACTGCATTAGATCAACAACAGGAATAATTGCTGTCAGTTTGTACATTTTTGACCAATAATTCTCTGTTTTTCCTGCAAGTAACTTGAGTGATGCAAATGACCTTATTTTTACAGCATGCTTTTATTAAATAGTTTATTATTTTGGCAGACTAATAAAGATTTTGGTATTTGCTTTTATTTGCAATAATATTACCACCACATAAAAAAGGATTTTATGTTCTTTTTGAGGAACAAGGAGGATAAAAGTGGTGATGGATAGCGCAACTGAGGCATCAGCAATGAGCTGGAAATGAGACACATAAATATGAAAGCAGAGCTAAGAAAATAGAACTGCACCCTTGGCCTTTCTTAAAAGAACATGCACATGCCATGGTTCATTCACACTGTTACAGAAACTCCTTTTGTTTCCAGAAAGTCAGGGGCTGCACATAAAGTCTGAAAGACTACTTTTGACTCAAAACTGCCTGATTCTTCTATTTAATTAGTTTCATTTAGGAAAATATTTTCCAAGATTTCTGATAGGGTGGCTCTGATTGGGGGGATGACAACAGGATAATGGGGAGTTCAGAAACATTTAACTCAAGACACTTGGTGTGGAGTGAGGCTGAGGGAGAATTTTTAAAAGATTTAATCTTTTAATCATTACTTAGCATATTATTCTGAAATCAAAGCATTCTGACACAATAGCATCTTCAGAATTAATACAGCAGTTGTTCATGTATTGGGAGATGCAAGACAGATGGCCGGACTATTGGACGTGTCTTTAAGGACATATGATACAGCGATGTATATAAAAACATTGAACTCACTAGTGGGGGTGGATGTGTGGAGTTGTAGATTACAACATTAGTTGTGCCAATAAAGGCACTTGTTTATTTTTAAGCAATGGTTGCATGTTTGTGATTATGTCTTCCCATGGAACAGTCAAATGGGAACATTTACATATAAACATAGTCCAGTAGAAAAAAATATATATGTAAGCACCTTAATACCTTTCTGATATCTCCTTTCTCTTTGCTGTGACACATTACTATTACCACAAATGTAAATTAGCTGATGAAGAAATCAGGAAGGAAGGGTGAATCAAGTGGATCATAGGATGTCCAGTTCTTGTTCCTGGGGAGAAGAAACTTGTGATTCAGTACTCAGGTAGACTTTGTGTGTGTGTGTGTGTGTGTGTGTGTGTGTGTGTGTGTGTGTGTGTGGGTATGATCACTAACTGGGGTTAGAGGACATAATAAGAATAAAGCTGAGAAATCTACTGGTTCATTACTGGTTTTGGGGTCTCCTGCAGGGAGTACCCATGCCACCTTTCTTTTTACCATTCAGTCTCCTGTTGGAAAGGCTAACAATAGATATGAGTCTGATGAGAAGTTGGTGGTAGCAGAACAGGTTTAACGATTAATGATATGCCAAGGCTGGGTTCAGAGAATTGCTTCACCCAATGCCAATCATTCACTTCCTGCCAGTAGCACTTCACATCTTTCCTGGGATACCATCCAACCGCAGTGGCATCTAAAATATAGCAAGCAGTGTTGTTACAGTTAGAGGTGAAATGGAAAGTTCCGCCAAACAGAAGTGACAAATTCACATGGCTGAGTGTTGCCTAGCAATGGGGCTGAGGGGGATGTGGCAAGGCTGACTTTACCCATGAGGGTGCAAAGGAAGGGGGCAGGGAAATCTTCCCATTGAGGCTGAGGTGGCCTCGCACCTTGAGCAAGATGCATACAGTGTGTCAGCTGTTGTCATTTGGAGGGGTAACATGGAGAAGGTGGGGCAGAAACAGGAAGGGACAGCAGCTGAATGAACAGGATAAGTAGCTTTAGAGGGGGAGGTCCTCAGCAATTAAAAAACTAAAGTAGGGGGTGGGGAAGGAGGAGAGTAGCAAGATGCCAAGATGCCAGACTTTCTGCAGAAACTGATGGCAAGGGGCCATCCTGCTGCCTTTTGACTGCAGTCCTCCTGATGCACCTCTGTTCAGCTGGCACTTGGCAGCTATGTGGCCCCAGGGTAAAACTGGCAAATGTTGGCTTTTTCTTCCCAGAAATCCACCTGATACCAAAGCTCATGATGGGCAGCTTGACTCAAGAGATTAGAAGAGACTGAAATGTCCAAAACTCAATGCTCCTGGTCTCATTCTCTCCCTGTCTCTGTCTCCCTGTCTCTATCTCTTTCATTTATTTCATAAACAAAGAAAGAAAGGTATCGTGATAGTAACTTTAGATAAGAGGTACAGGGTTCTTGTCCTGTGAATTTCTTGAGATGATTTTGGGTCAAGTGATCTGGATTGTTCATTATCCATTCTTATATTAAGAAAGTACAAAGTTGGGCATATACATAATGGAGTCAGTTGGATGACATTTGGAGATGTATTTGGAGGTGACCATCACCTTGGATATCTCTTTCTTTTCATTCATCTCTCTGACTCCCTTTCTCTGTAAGGGATATGGCCCCCTCAAATTCATAAACCTACTTTCTGCTGATTTTATATGGTGCCAAATCCTAGCCTTGACTAAGCAACTAAAGAATTTATGATTCTAAGGCAACGTGGAGCATCAGGAAGACCTGAGGTAAAGTCCTACCTATGATCTTTTACTGAGTTTCTGATCCTACCTAGATAACTTACCTACAAACCACCCTATAAGACTGCACTTTGCATAACAGTTGAAAGTATGCATTGGTAGCGAGACTGAGAATTCTCCATGCCAATGAAACCAACTTTCCTTCCCTCTCAAATCCCAATATACCTGATAGATGCTTTTTACCTCACAGATCTCTCTTGATGAATCTAAATCCAGAATTGTAGCATCCTTAATAGCTACATTAATATTAATAACCCATTAAGAAGAAATCTACAATAATGCTGAATGACAAGAAGACTTTGTCATTGAAAAAAAAAGGGGAAAGTTCTACAGAGATAGTTTTAGTTGCCAAAATAGACGTCAAGTTTGTAAGGTGAAACTGAGAACGTTGGCCTCTAGTGGTTCTAGGCTTCCTCAGTTGATATTTTTTCCCATTTTCACCAAGGAAGACAAGACCAGGGCTGATCCTAGAGTAGTGTCTATCAATTGTTTTAGAACTCAGATGACATATGGTTCTTTCGAAGTTTGTCATTCCACTTTCCTATTCCTTCTTCAAATCTTCTCATGATTAAAAAAATTCTATCTGCTAAATGTATATTTTCGGAATAAAAGTCAATTAAATCAAATTGGGAGGGATTTTTTTTCTATATCTTAATTCTATGTGCCATTTGAGAACTTATGAAAGTGATTGTAGAAAACTGAAAACAAATAAATAAATTATAAAGAAAAAAGAATGACAGTCCAGGTAAAGGAAACTGCCATTTTTTATGTGACCTCAAGAAAGCACCCTTGAATAGACTTCTCTTGTATACAAAATTTCAACAACATTTGTTGAGTAAGAATATTGCTTACTTGTTCAAGGAGTGGGGATAAGGAGAGATAACAAGGAAATGGTAGAAATGGTCCTTTTCCCCAGGACTTCAAGGTTTGCAAAATGCTTTAGAAAGATCTCATTTGACCCTTAATCCTTAACGGAAGATAGACGTTATTATTTTCTAATGAGGGAACAGAGGTAAACAGAAGTTAAGAACCTTACCTAGGTTACCCAGCTATTAAGTGTCTAAGGCTGGATTGGAACTCAAGTCTTCTTGACTCTAGTACTCTATCCACTGTGACACCTAGCTGCCTTCCTATACATAGGGAATGATTAATATATGTTTCTTAAAGTATTGAATTGCCAAATGTCACACTGACCAGGTCTACTGACTCCCAATCTCATTTGTTACACATTCGAGTACCTAAATTTCTGTGATCAGTAGAATTCCCTGATTTTTCCTCAGTTTTCCTTATACTGTGTTTATTCTAGAAGTAGAATGGAAGCTCCTTAAGGTCAGGAGCTATTTTTTTCTTTCTTTTCTTTTTTTGGTATGTCTTTGTATCTCTTGTGTCCATCACAATGTCTAGCATATAGGTGCTTAACATGTGCTTGTTGAACTGAAATGAATTAGTCCAATGAGCTCATTTTACTGATGAGGAAACTGAGGTCCAGAGATGCGACATGACTTCCAGACAGCAGACTTCAGACACTGCTGGGGCTCAGATATCTTCTGCTTTTATCCCTACCATTAGAATCACTATTGCAAATAGTGAAAGTAAACTCTCTCAGAAGAGAAATAGATAGCTGTTAGTTGAAGCATAAAAAAAATTGTAGGCACTTATTCTGCTTTTGACACATCAAAGCTTGTAAGAAAAATCTCTCTCCCTTTTTCTTTTTTTGGTTTCTTTTAAAGAGGAAAAGATAAGAAAGGAGGGTCAAGAGCCAGATTTTTCAGTTCCTGTGGGGATCCTACTGACTAAAATATTTACAAGTGTGGAAATGGCACAGAGGAAACCCACTCAGCGATGGAGAAGAAAAGTCAGTATTAGGCTCCCAGCATTCTCAGTAATTCAGTTAGTTTAGAAAGCTTCTTGGCCCCGACCTAGCTAGAGGCATGTTGCTATTAGACCCTTTCGGGGTAAGTGATACAAGAAAGATAAAGCATCAGCAATAGTTTTGTGTCAGAGTTGCCTCCTGAGTTGCCAAGTTCCCAGAAGAACACTGTTAGCTTATTTTAGAAAGGATTTTACCAGAAGAAAATTGTGAAAAGGTATATTGAAAAAACTAAAGGGATGAAATACATATGTTTAGACTCTACACATAGGGCAAAGCCAATAGAATGGATCTGTTTCATCTACTTTTCAACTAAAGGCTTTAGTCTGAGTAGATAACAACAGTCAGTACTTACATAGCACTCTAAGGTTAGTAAAGGCTTTACAAATATCCTCTCACTTAATCTTCAAAACAACTCTGAGAGGTAGGAAGATATCCACTAAATACTTGTTCAGTAACTATATGAAATCCTCTCCAAAACATTTCCAAGGACAGCAGAGGGCAAGCCCAAGTCAGTACTACAACATTAGACACAGCCTTGGAAATATTAGGACACTTGCTGGTAGGGATAGAAATAAAACCAGTCCCCTTCAACGACCTCAACACTTCCCAAATAGAGAACCCATTTTGTATGTAATTCAACGGCCCTGGGTCAAGACATCATATTAAGGAAAGGGAATGTTTATGTGTTTGTCCTAATGGAAAGTAATAAATAAGCATAGAGTTGTTTATAAGCTGCAATATAAAGCATGTGTTTTGCTGTGACTTTCAAGTCCATATCTGATGCATACAACAGATAGCAAGAATTTATTCCAATATGCTGAAAGGATAGTGTGACATAGTGGAGAGCACAAGGCATTTAAAGTTAGGATATCTGGGTTTGAGTCTTTAGTGGCCATGCGACTGGAGGCAAATCACAGCCACCCTGGACCTGAATTTCCTTATCTGCCAGTTTTGAATAATAATAATTATACCCCTTATATTGTAGCATTAATATATGGAAAGTACTTTTCAAAACTTCAAGTGCTTTATAAATATGAGTAATTATCATCATACAGTATTCTTTTCCCCCTCTTTAAAATGGCACTGTTTGAATAAAAAAGTCTTCAAAAATAATTGCTATTTTGAAAGCTCTTTAAAATTTTCAAAGTACTTTGCATGTACTATATCCTGTGAACCTCACAACAAGTTTATGAGGTAAGTAGTACAGGTATTATTGTCCTCGTTTTACAGAAAAAGAAACTGAGGCTCAGAAGTTAAGAACTTGTCTGTGTTACATAGCTAACAAGTAGCAGAAGCGGAATTCAAACCCAGATCTTCCTAACTCCTAGTCCAATAATCTTTTCCTATTCCAGACTATTCTTTTATGCCAATGTTTCCCAAAGTGTGGTTCAGGGACCCCTAGGTATCCTTAAAACCATTTCATGAAGTCCGTGAGGTCAAAACTATTTTTATAATAATATTAAGACATTTTTTATTTCTGATGCAATACATAGTAGTACATATAAGCTACATTAACCAAAGCTCATGTTCAAATCCTGCCTCAGACACTTATTAGATGAACAGCAATCACTAAAATTGTTTGCCTCACTTTCTTGATCTGCAAAATGGGGATATTAATAATAATACCTACTTCCCTGGGTTGTTGTGAGGAGCAAATGAAATAATATTTGTAAAGTGGTTTGCAAACCTTAATACACTATGCGAATGCTAATAATGATGCAAATCTTTCATAGATATTTTCTTAAGTAGTTTTTCCTATATATCACTCCTATATGAATGAATGGAAGTCAAGATTTTACAAACAGAGAAACTGAGTCACATAAAGATGGGAACTTGCCTCCAGATTCTCTGATTTAAAGGGCACTAGAACCCAATTTTCTTGACTCTCAGCTCAATGTATTGTCCACTGACTCCAAGGAAGGATAGGAACCTGATTTTAACAGCAACACTAACAAAAGCCTCTGTGTATGTGTGTGTATGTGTGTGTATATGTGTATGTGTACACATGTATACATACATATATACATTTATGTTATTTTCAAAATTTGAAAATCTGAATTATGTTTGTAGTAAGTCCTTGACCATTTTAGATCTTTCCAAGGGTATCGGATCACTTTTAATCACAGAATTGATATAGTTCAAAATGATAGTCCTGATACAGTGGGACAAGGAGTGGATTAAATTGAATTCAAATTGTAGCTCTACTATGTGACTGTGGTCAAGTCATTTAACTTCTCTAGACCTCAAGGTCTTCATCTGTAAAATGAGAATGATGAACGAGATGAGCTTTGAAGTTCCTTGCAGTTCTAAGTTTATGATCTTATTACATATACTCACATACACACAAATGTACACATATTTCATCATGATTATTTCAGCATAATATTCTAAAAAGTCACATGTGGTCTTATGACAATAGGTTGGACACTCCTACTATACAAGAAAAATAAGATAGATCAACAAGATTGCCTGTAAAAATAAAACAAATGAGTTACTTCCCAACCTCAATGCAAACCATAGAAAATCACCATTCAGCTTACTTCTGTATAATCTTCTGTGGAGGAAATATGCCTTCTTTCAGTCTGGCTCCCATTTGCCTTTCCAGCCTATATTATATTTCTTTTCTGACACTCTCCTTTCTAGTCAAACTGGCCTGCCAGCTATTCCACATACATGACACTGTATTTCTCACTTTGGTGCCTTTGCCCAAGTGAACTCAAATACTTCAGAGTTCATCCAGTCAACCCACTTTTATTAAGCACACACAGCATGCTAGGAACTGTGCTAGCTAATGGGTATACCAAAGACAAAAATGAGATCATTTCCTGCCCTCAAGGAACTTAAGTCCTACTGGAAAAATGGTCTTTCTTCCCTTCTGTCTCATCAAATCCCTAACTTCCTTTCAAGTGCAGCTCATGTGCTGTATTCTCTCGGAGATCTTTCCTTATCCTTCCAGCCATAACCAGTCAGTCAGCCAGTCAATATATCTTTATTAAGTACTGTGTACCAGGCACTGTGCTAAGTGCTGGGGTTACAAAGAAAGGCAAAAGACATACCTTGCTCTTTTGTGTTTTTTCTCTTTTGTTCTGATGTTTCAATGATTGCACATATGTAACCTATATCAGGTTGCTTACTGTCTTGGTGAGGAGGGGGAGAGAAGGAAGGGAGAAAAATTTGGAACTCAAAATCTTATTAAAATAAATATTGAAAATGATTTTTGCGTGTAATTAGCAAAAAAAAAAAAAAAAAAAAAAAAAGGACATTCCTTGCTCTCAAGAGCTCATTATCTAACAGAGGAGACAACAATAATTTACTTTCTTTTGTGCATGTTATATCCTTCCAGGAGAACGTAAGCTTCTTGAGAGCAGAGACTTGTTTTTTAAAAAAAATTGTATATGTGTGTGTGTGTGTGTGTAGGTATGTGTATGTCCCAAGTGGCTAGAACAGTGCTTTCCTTACACATATTAAGCATTTAATAAATGTAGGATTGAATTGTTGAATTGAATTGAACCATTAATCTTCTTGGGAGGGAGAAACACTTTGGGGTTATATTTAAGACAAGCATTCAAATGGAACCCTTCAGGACCAGACCAAACAAATGTGTGCATTCTTACATACACTCAAACACATATGCACACGTTTAATATTCAAGTTAAAAAAAAAAAGGAATCCATGGAGACTCCTAGATCTTGTATTCCAATGTAAGTGCACATATTTGTATTTTATACTCACATACAGCCCTCATACCATCAACACTTTGTATTCAAATAGGACAAGCTGGTGTCACCAAACAGGGAAATTAACTCACTCAATTCTCATGGAAACTATACAATTCATTATCGCCATATTGCCAATATGAAGACAAATAAACAGTGTGTGTATCCTATTAGATTTAAATCATAGCAGGGAGCCGAGCTGGTGGAAAATATAGTGCAAACAGCCTTGCACATTTGGAGCCCTATTCATGAATGACTTACTATGTTCCCAGGTTCTATTCCAGTTTCTTATAATTTACACAGGATTACTAGAGACTGTGTGTCTCTCTCCAAATCAGTTATCTCAATAAGAGTCTCTCCTCCATTAAGTGGCCAAGGGAGTGATCCAGGCAAATCAAAGTCAGTTCCTTGTCTGTAGAGGGATAAATGGAAATCAGAAGCTGGTCCCTAACTAAATGCACAAAGAAGAGTGATTCATATACTGTAAAATATTCCCCAAACCTGAGACAGAGACAACCTAATTTCTGGTCTGAAGTTTTCAACCAGTAGTTATGGGGAAGATAATTCAAGCTGTCATGAAGTTGAACAGTTTGGCTAGTTAAATCGCTTGCAAGCTTGCCATCTCCCAGAACACTTCCTATAGTGTCTTCTGCACAAATAGGCTTTTCTTTAATATTTGCATGATCATTTTCTTTTTTTCCCCGGTTCTGTTTCTCAGAAAAAAAAACATTAATTGTGGTCAGTTTGGAAGAAAAAGCTCAAACCCTTGACTTCAATACTTTCCTTTGCTGAGCTAGAAAGAGTTTTTTTTTTTTTTTTTTAAGAAACCAGTTGGACAGCTTTAAGGCTCTTCAAATTTAATTTGGATATAACTTCAAGGGTATTTTCCCTTCTTAAAAATCAGGTTATTGGACCAGTAGCTCTAGCAATGCTCTGTGTTTTGTATTAAAGAATCATCAGTTTAAAAGTGAAAAAAATCAGACTACATGTCTCCAAATCAACTGTGAAATGAGAATGAAATTCTTTTTCTTTCCTTTGGAAAAAAAAAGTTTTATGCTTTTACATAGCAATCCTGTGGAGATCTTTTTATCACTTTCTCCCTTGCCCTTGTGCCTGCAGTGAGCCTGACCTTGAAACTAAGAAAATCAATCAATCAGTATTTATTAAGTGTATATTATAGTCAGGGTACTGCTAAGTGCTGGGGAAACCAAAAAAAAAAAGCAAATGACAGTTCTTCCCCTTAAGTATTTTACAGTCTCAGGGGGGAGACCACATGTAAATGAACATATACAAAGCAAGCTATAGATAGGAAAAATAAGAAAAAATAACAGAAAGAAAGCTCTAGAATGTTGTGTGGTTGGGGAAGACCTAGTAAAAGATGAGATTTTAGTTGGAACCTAAGGAAGCCAAAGAGGTCAGTAACCTGAGTGAAGGAGGGAGAGTGTTTCAGGCAAGGGGCATAGAGAAAATGCCATGAGCCTAGAGATGGAGTGTCTAGTTCATAGAAGAGCTAGGAGACCATTGTCACTGGATGAAAGACCATGTGAAAGAGAAAGGTATATGAAGAATGGATAGGAAGACAAAACACAAACGAAACCAACAGAAACGCTTATTATATTTGTTAATATATGCAACATTGTATTTTTATGGTTCCTCATTCTCTAAGGAAAGGATAGAGGTGCATTTACTTACCTCTTCTCCAGGGTCAAACTGGTTATTATAATTGTATCAACCACTTTATCTCAGTTTAAGTTCACTTTATTGGTTTTTTAAAATTTAAATCCTTAAAGTCAATTTTGTTTATTGTTTTTCTGGTTACGCTGACTTCACTTTGCATCAATTCATATAAGACCTCCTTTATTTCTGTGAATCCCTCTGAGTACCATTACTTTACTGTCATGTTCCACGACATTCACATGTCATAATTTTTTTCCTGTTTTCCAGCTGATAAGCCCTGACTTTGTTTCCGTGTTTTTGCTAATGTTGAAAATGCAAGTGCTTTGTTATACACTGGACTTTTCTTTCTTCCTGTAACCTGTTTGGGGTATGTACCCAGGAATGAGACTTCTGGGCAAAGGCAATGGATATTTTAGTTACTTTTAGGGACACAATTACAGATTGTTTTCTAGAGTAGCTGGATTAATTCATTGTTACTACAACAGTATATTAGTGTGCCTGTTTTCCAGTTGTTCCACCTACAGTGACTATTTCCATCTTTTGTTATAAGATTATAGGATCATGAGGATCTTGAGCTGGAAGGGAACTTAGAAGCTATCTAGCACAAACTGTTTCTTTTTCAAATAAGGAAACTGAGGCCCAATGAGATTAAATGACTTGTGTAAGACCATATAGGTAGTAAGTGTCCATTTGAGCCCAGGTCTTTTTAAACCTGAGGCGGTTTTACCGTGCTATATTTATCAATTCGTCAGATGTGAAGTGAAACCTTAGAGTTGTTTTATTTTGCATTTCCCTAATTATTAATAATTTATAACCACCTTTCTTACGCTTAAGATCTTGTAGTCTCTATTTAGAACTGCATGTTCATATATTTCCATACAGCAATTTCCCTCCTCATCTTATTTGACTCATTTTGTATAAAAACTTTGCAGTTTGAAGTGACTGAAATTCTAAATGCGCTCTTTTATAGTACTCTCTATGCCAAATTTAAGAATTTTCCCTCTAGCCATAGTAGTGAATGTTATTTCCTTCCATTAAAAAAAAAGGTGACTTTTTGATGGTGGAAGCCAGTGGTGTCAAACTCAAATAGAAACAGAACTACTAATCCCCACATAAGAATCCCTGCCAGCTGTACAATGACAGTTTTAAAATCTAATATTTTCTGTGTTTTGTTGTATTTTAATTTATTATGTTAAATATTTCTCAATAACATTCTAATCTGTTTCTGGGGAGTGTTGAGCTCCTCTGGTATAAGCTATTGGTCTGTGTCTATTTTTCCCCCCAAACTGCTTTCTAGCTTTCTTGGTAGTTCTTATGAACTACGGATTCATTCCTCTAGTAACTTCTGATCATAGGTTTAATAAACATTGGACTACTGAGTTCATTCAGTTTTTATCCTTATTTGTCTAGTTTGTTGCACTGATTTACTATTTTATTTTTTAACTGATGCTAAATAAATTTGGTGATTATTAGTTTGCAATGTGGACTGAAATATGGAAGGGTTACGTTCACTTCATTCCTGCATTTTTTCATTATTTCCTATTATTTTTCTAGATCTTTTTCCCTCCAAATGAATTTTTATTATTTTGTCAACTATAAAGTGATAAAAATCCCCTTTTAAAAAAATGATGTGGTATTAAATCTGTAAATTATTTTAGGTAATGTCACTATTTTTATTATATCAGGATGGCCCAATCGTGAACTATGAATATCCCCTCAATTGTTTGTCTTACTTAATTTCTATATAAATATTTTGAGATTTTATTTATGTACATTCACTGTGTCTTGGTAAACTGATTTCCAGGTACTTTATGCATCTTGTAGTTATTTCAAATGGTATTTCTGTTTCTATTATTTCCTCCTGGTTTTTGTTATTACTAAATAGAAAAGCTAACAATTTTTGTGGATTTATATTGTATCCTGCTACTTTACTTAAGTTCCTAATGGTCTCAGTTTCTTTGCTGTTTCTCTAGGGTTTTCTGAGTAAATTGCCAGAGCACTTGAAAAGGAAGAGATGATTCCTTTTTTTCCTTTTTGTCTATGCCTTTGCCTTTAATTTCTAGATTGTTTTTCTACAGAGATATATTTTCTATGATCTGTCAGGAAAGGAAATCAAATGTAAACGAATGGCATAAACATATCTTACAACAGGGCTTAAGGGAGCATGGCTTTGTTATTTTTATTGATTTCCTTATGACATCATAAGGTAGAAAGTCCACTTGACTTGAAATCAAGAGAACCTCAGAAGTATCATTAACTAACTGGATGACTATGGGAAAGTCTCTCAATTATCTCTCAGATGTGTTCCTCATCTGCAAAATGTGAATAAGAACACTGACTACCTACTATCCAGTGCATATTATAAACTTTAAAGAACTAAATTGAATTATTATAATTAATTATCATTATTGATATTTTGATATTCATCTATGTTTATAATGCTCAGAGGGAGCTTCCTGAAATTTTGATTAAGTAATATAGCATTGGAATTATTGTTAGGAGACCTGTTCTAGTGAGTCCCACCACTACCCATGGTACTAGCCAAATCTATTAGTAGTTATTATCTGGCAAATCTATTAGTGGGCTCCCATTTCCTCATCTATAAAATAAAAGGGTGGATTAAATCACCCTTCTAGTTCTAAAACTCTAAGTTCTCTTCCTTCTAAAAAAGAAAAGTTTGAATGACTAATATGCAGCATAGCAACTTGTGGAAAAATACTAAAAATGAAATGAACTTGGGCTTTGTATATAGTCAGTTTGAATAATCCTGGTCTCAAATTAAGGTGTTTGTGGGGAGTTTCATCAGAATTATCTCCTAAATACAATGAAGTTCTTTCAGATCTGTTGATCTTATTTACACAGCTTGCCCTAGGTAAAGTTGTGAAGCTATGGAATTTATGCCTTCCCTTTGTGGTTTAGGTAGCAATGCTAACCTGGAGGGCTGAGCAGTAAAGTTCCTTTAACCCAAAAGGAATAAATCCCTAAGAGCAGAATTACAAATTCTTACTTCAGCCTAACTAGAAGTAAGATGATTTGTTGTTGTTCAGTCATTTCAGCCATGTCTAACTCTTCATGATCCCATTTGGGTTTTTCTTGCAAAGATACTGAATTGGTTTTCCATTTCCTTCTTCAGATGAGGAAACTGGCTGGATTAAGTGACTTGTCCAGGGTCACACAGCTAGTGTCAGTAAATGTCTGAAACTAGATTTGAACTTGAGTCTTCCTGACTCTGGCCCTGGCACTATATCCATTGTGCCACCTGCATGCTCAGTAGAACAATGATACCTATATTTTATTTCCATTTCGTTGCTTTTTGTTGACATCATGAAAAGATGGCAAGGTAGTTCAGGTTCAATATTGGGACAACCTGAAGTACTCATACGTCATTGAATATTTAACAAAGAAGATTTACATTCCTCTAACAGAGGCAGCTAGGTGGTGGACCTGAAGTCACAAAGACTGGAGTTCAAATCTGGCCTCAGATCCTATTATCTTTGTGACTTTGGACAAGTTACTTCATTAGTGATTAATTACCAATTAGCTTGTAAGATCTTCAAAGGCAGGGACTGTGTTTTATATTTCTATCCTCAAGTGCTTAGTACAGTGCTTGGCAAATAATAGGCACTTAATAAATGTTTGTTGACTGCCAACCTCTGTTTGTCTGTTTCCTTAACTGTAAAATGGACATATCTCCCAAGATTATTGTAAGGATCAAATGAGATAATGTTTGTGACTGGTTCATCTGGCACATCATGGACAAATAAGTATGCTTGTTCTCACTCCCCAATAGGGCAGGTATATGCAAGAAGGATATGACAAGACTTTGTTTCTCTGGACTTGGTCTCTGGCTTTCTCAATGCCCTTCGTTCTTAGCTGTAAATGGGTCTGGTCGTTAGGTCATCCAGATACAGTGGTTAGTGATCTTAAGTGCCCACCACGTCTGAAAGGCCCCAGATTCCATGTGGCTGGGATTTTTGATTTCCCTCATTATTAGAAAGGTACATCAGATAAGCTGAGGTAGATCAGGCACCAGGGACAGCTTTATCTTCTAGGTTAAAGTCAACCCATGTTGTGGGTATGAGGAAATGCTAATTCTATCATGGATGAACCTGGTGTCTCAAGGCCCAAGTCCTTAAGGCCTCAAGTCCCAGCCCTTCCACTTATTATTTCTGTAATCTTAGATGAATCACTTAAAATCACAGCATTCTCACCTATAAAATGAGGGGATTAAAGTAGATGGGGCAGCTAGGTGGTGCAGTGGAGAGAGTGCAGGACCTGGAGTCAGGAATTCATCTCACTGAGTTCAAAATTGACCTCAGACACTTAACCAACCATGTGACCTTGGACACATCACTTAACCTTTTTTTGACTCAGTTGCTCAACTGTAAAATGAGGTGGAAAAGGAAATAACAAACCACTCTGGTGTCTCTATCAAGAAACCCCAAATGGGGTCATAAAGAGTCAGACATGACTAACAAATTACTGAACCAAGATTAGGTGACCTCTAGTGACCCTTCCAACTCTAAATTTATGATGTAGACCTTAAAGGGCTCTTCCAGTTTTAAATTTATGATTTTTTTCCCTTTTGATTTGCTGGTAGATTCTGTACATAAATAGAGTTGTTTGGAATGCCCAACATCACAATTAGTTACTAGTTTTACTAAGTGTTTTTTTTTTCAATCCCACGAATATGATGAGATTTCTAATTTGTCATGAGTCCTTTCTTATTTTTGGATGAACTTCATAGCGAGATGTTATGGGTTAAGGAACAACCAATAATGGCGCTTTTTAAACCACAAGAATGTGGAGATGAAACTAGGGATGTAGGAGGTCATTCATGAATATGACCATGAGAACTCTTATTATGGGTGAATATGAATTTGAGATGTAAGCAGGAATTTTTTACCTCAGGCAAAAACAGTTGAATAGCAGTTGGAGTAGGATGAATTAGGAACAGGGTCGTGTTACTGCATAAAGTGACCACAGATGTGGTTCTACTGGGGAAGTAGTGGCTTGGTCCTCAAACCTACAGAGGTTTGTGGGGAAGGCTGCCTGGGAGAAACTCAAGGAGTACGCTTCACTTTTCTTCTCCTTGTTGGTATTTTTCCTTTAATCTTTCTCTTGAAGCTGTCAGTATATGAGCTTCAGAGTGCAGTGGATTCCCCAAAACCTTAAATCCACTGCGCTCTGAAGCTCATACATTGGACAACACTAGGCCCCTGTCTTAAGGGCTCTCTTCTGGACCCTCCTGGTTTAAGAGTGATTATCAATAATAACTGTTGCCATTTCCCTCCCAGCCTGATGTCTTTCTTTTTCTTTGTCTCATTAAAGGGGCCATCCCCTGGCTACTTCTTAAATAAGCCTTTTCAATGATTGGGTGTTACCTCACCCTAAGTGAGGGCCTGAAGGGGGCCAAGGTCTCCCACTGCATCCTGGGCCATCTCCAGTCATCCTGATGAATATCTGGTCACTAGATCCAGATGGCTCAAGAGGAGAAAGTGAGGCTGGTGACCCACACAGCCCTCTCTCACCCAAAACAAAGTCAAGTGCAAGTCATGTCATCATTTCTCTGATGGCATGGTCTTCTTTGGCAACGAAGGACAAACACAACAACAAGTCTGTATACCATTCCTTCTTAAAGACAATTTACTGGAAATATCCATTGACTTTTTGTAGTAAGTTTTTTGAATGAGAGGCAGACATAAATGTCTGGCTTTAGATATTTAGATAAGTCTCTTCACTTTACAAAAAGGACCTTAAGGAAATGCATCATCATACCTTTTGAGCTGACATCCCATTCAGCAAGGAACTTTGTTGCTTCATTGAAAAAATCTGTAAAATGGAGATCGCAATACCTCTCTTGCCTATCTTATAAGATTTCTGTGAGGATCAAACAAGACTTTCTGGAAGTGAATAATACCTAGCATTTGTATGTGATTTATATTTTCCAAAGGGATGCCTTGTGATTTTTTTTTTTTAGTCAGCTAAGTAACACTGTGGATAAAGTTGTAGTTCTGAAGACAGGAATTCAAAGTTTGTCTCAGGGACTTACTAGTTGTGAGTTCCTGGGCAAGTCACTTAGTTTCCTTCTTTCAGCCTCAGGTGACTCATCTGTAGAACGGGGATAATAATAACCCCTTCCTCTCTGGGTTGTTTTGAGGATCCTATGAGATAAAAGATGTAAAGCTTTTTCAAAACTTAGAGGCTATGCAAATGCTAGCTAGCCATTATTATGTATTTTAAAAAAATTGAAGCCTTGCAAAGTTAAGTAATTTGACTAAGGTTAGGATTCTAAGATATCTAGAGCCCATATAACCTGAGCAATCCAGCTGGACTTTGGCATCCTAGAGACCTAGGCTTGAGTCTTTGTTGTTATTTATTCCCCATGTGATCCTGGTTAAATGATTTAACATCTCTAGTTCTGTTTTCTAATCTGTAGTAAGAGACAGTGTACTAGGCAGCCTTTAAGGACCCCTTCTATCTCCAGTTGGGGATGAGGAACCTGAGGCCTTGAGGCCACATGTGGTCCTCTAGATCCTCAAGGTTGACTCTTTGACTGAATCCAAACTTCATGTGTGACCACCCTTGCTCCAGATCTTAAGATCTTTTGAGTCTAAATATTTTGGGGTAATGATATTTAGGAGGACCCCCAGTTACCTTCCAGGCATGTCCTCCACTGAGATCGTGTACCCTTTGCTTCCAGGAACAGATTAAGTAATTGTATAGTTCTTCTTGACCTGTTGGTAAGGCAAGGATGTCACAGTGGTCCCATTTAGGAACTACTACTAATATCAGAAGGGACAGGAAAGTTTTCAAAGATAATACGTTGCTTGACAGCCACATGTATTTCCACTACCCTACCATTTAAGGCTATTCAGTCCTAGAAAACTGCATTCTTCAATGACTCTGCCAAGGTTATCAGTATTGGCAGAAAATAATAATATGCGTTGAAGTCAGGGCAAAACCCAGGAAAAGAGCCACAACCTTAGGTACCTCAAGGAATTTATAGACAGTGAAAGGTGCTGGAATAGATGACTGCAGAATGTTAGAGAAAACAAGTTAATAGCCTTCCTGCTCAAAATATTCTAGCTATAGGTCTAATTAGGATCAACAGGATAGAGGAGATGACCTTGAACTCTGTAATTAGTATGATGCTTTTGCATATGATAGGATCATGGAACTGAAAGGTACCTTAGGTACCATCTCTCTTCCTGTCTTTTATCAGATGAGGAAACTGAGTCCCAGAAGAATTAAGTGACATAAGTGACTGGGGAAGAGGAGGGAGTGTCACAAATAGTAGATGTCAGGAGCTTCCAAAATAAACTCTTTAAGTATTTAATGAGTACTTAAACTTTACCCAAGGATTCACATGCTGCCATCACTACCATCATAGTATGCAAGTGGTCTCTTTTTCAAATCGCATCTTAGGTCACCTATTCCTACCTAGAATGCATGGAGTGATTTTTATCTAAAACTTATTCCTGGGCACTTAAGCAACATGAGAGGAGGCCACAAATCTTTTGAATCTTCTGTAAAGTGCCTAGAACCCAGAAAATACTTAATATTAATTAATATGGCTGGCTACCATGACAGCCATAATGAGTGTTTAATGTGAATCAAATGGAAGACAGTAACATGACTTCAAATCAATCAGTTCTTCGTGTTAAAAAATGAAAAGTTTGGGCAGAGGATAAAAGCTAACTTGTGACATTTTAGGAATAATGCAGAGATAAAAAAAGATTTTATTATATTGTCCCTATCCATATGAATTTTTAAAGGTTACTCTAAAAAATAATTCTAGCTAAGTCTTGGAAATGCTTTCAGATTTAGCACAAAGTGTTATCTTAATGGGGTTATTTATCTAGATTCCATCAAATACTGTCCATTTTTTTCCTTTTGGATTGTTTTTGAGATGTGCATCATATATAGATATATTTTTAAATTGATCAATTTGACATAGTAGCTTAAAATACAACATCTCCCTTAAGACCCAATGCTTTTGAAAATGGGAAGCTTGAGTTTGAAATAGCTCAAGGCGGAGTTAGAAAAGTGGCCTGTATTAATACCAATATACTGGCTTTGCTTTTGATCATACACAGCCTAGATTTCAGGTCTCGGAGGTGAAATAGTTATGCATTGTTGACATTCTCCTCCATTGTTTTTTTTTGTATTTGGCAATGAAAGCTGCTAATTACGATGATTCATTGTCGTGGACTTGATTCTGGTGAACTCATCTTAAAAAAGAATATGAAGTGCAATGGAATGTATTTATAAAAGGCTATATATGGCAAAGTAGGATGTCATTGGATAGTGGTTGATTCTTTCTGCCATTTTGTTTTTTATAGAAAGGCTTAAGGTTACTAATAGAAGATAGATAGGAAAATAGCATAATTAAATTCTGATATTGAAATAAGCAAACATTTTTGTCTTTAATTGAATATTGTAGTGTCTTCGCCAATTGACAACTGGTCAAAGGATAAGACCAGGCAGATTTTAAGATAAAAAAAACAAACTATCAATAGCCATGTGAAACAATGCTTCAAATCACTAAAAACGAGAGACATGCAAATTAAATTTATATGAACTGATACGAAATGAATCGGACAGAACAAGGAGGAAAAGTAATATAATAACAGAAACATTATAAAAACAAATAACTTCAAAAGCAGTTAGAAATCTGATTAATAAAATGTCCAACCATGATTCCAGAGGACCGGTGATGAAGGTGACAGAGAGTGATGGAGTCAGAGTGCCGAATAAGATAGATGTTCTTTGGGTAGGGACAATGCAAGAATTTTTTTCCTTACTTTGCATATTCATTTCAAGGTTATTTTTTTCTTTTCTTTTCTCCTTTTCTCAGTGGAGGGCTAAGAAGGGAGAGAAAAAATAATTTTTGTTAAGTGAAAAAAATAAAAAGTATATAGTATGAATTCAGTTTTTATAGTTCTTATTTTTATGTACCAATGTTTTAATGCTTAATCATATATTTCTCATATTATTTAACTTTTCATGTACGTATCTGCATCTGTGTCTTTACTCCATTGAGAGATTAAGCTCTTCAAGAGGACTAGAGTTATTTTTTTCTCCTCCATCCAAACTAGTAAAATTCTTTGCATATAATAGATGCTTAATATTTTTTTTGACATAAAAGCATAATATTTGGCATATAATAGGTGCTGAATAAACACTGATTGACTGACTGTTTTAGTTTTTAAAATGGGCACTAAAATTGTATGTTTTCTTTAGTTCTGGCTCTTGTTTCATGTTGAAACCAGAATATTGATTAGAATGTTCTATGAATTCCAAGTTTGGAATTGAGCAGCTTCCATTGAAATGGTTGAACCAGGAGTCATACTTTGAAAGACTTATGTTTAGATATAGCACTTTGAAGTGCTTTTTTAAACTTCCTTCTTAGTAGGAGGTAATAAAATGTAGTTCATTCCCTCTATAATCTACACATATTTGCCATTTCTAGGAGATAGTAATTCCATTGCTACTATCTGTAAAAGGCAGTTGATTTGTTATGAAATTTATGCTTTTAATCTCTTTAGTAAACATACCCAGGGGCTACATAATGGGAACCTATTTACAAAGAAGCAGCAAAGTAATAAATCAGACTTGCTGAGATTTCTTGTGAGGACACCTCACTGTTTGACATCTAACGTCACTGAATACAAGTATGGAAAACTTTTCTTGGGCGTAAGGAGACTTAGGCATTCCTCTTGGAGGTGAACAAGGGCCACTGTAGTCTACCCAGGCAAATATGTATTATTACACTTATCTTTTGTCTGGTAGTAGATGGATGGATGGATGAATATACAAGATAACCTGAAAGTGTTAGCAAAGCTTTAAACTTTAATTGCAAGGGAAGGCATGGAAATCATTGATGGGATTTCGTGTATGGGCAACAACAAATAGAGCATTTTGAATGGAATATATGGTGCATGAAGGAGAGTAATGCATGGTCAATCACCCTAGAAAGGTATGTTGGAGCTAGATGGTGAAGGACTTTAAAGCAAAGCAGAGAAGTTTATATTGACTTGTAGAATCAAGAGCGAGCCGGTGAAGCTTATTGAGCAGCTTAGTAACTCAGTCAGATCTATGCTTCTTTAGTAAGATATTTGGTAGCTCTCTGGAAGGCAGATGAAAGAGAAAGAAGCTGGATTTGAGGAGACCAATTGTCTAGGTAAGAGGAGCTGGAGGTTTGAAGGGGGGTGGTGCCTGTGTGCACAGGGAGAAGGGACAGATTTGTGATATATTGTGGAGGCAGAAGTGGGTTAGGGAGAGAGAAGAGCCAGGGTAGGCATTTGAAGGCACTTAGGGTATGAATCTCTCTAGGTTGTGATGTCCAGTTCTCCCAAGCTGAGAAAGCTGAGGTGGTTCCTGTACATCTTCAGGTCTCTCTGGCCATTCAACCAAGCATGGAGCTGTTGGTGAAGTAGCTTTGATAGTAGGTTGATCTTCATATTCAGGCTACTTGGGGACAGTTACTTCATCTCCTATCCCAATTGGTTTGAAGATACCTTTGAGAGACACTTGGGAAACTGAGCTACATGCTAGAAGCTAAGCAGTTTTCTGCTCAGATCAAGCATGAATTCATTGTGAGCAGAGAACAGAGAAAAAGGAGGAAAGGAAGATTTTTCAAATTTGACAATTCAATTCCACAGTGGATAGAATGCTGGACCTGCAGCTAGGAACAACTGAGTTCAAATACAGCCTCAGACACTTGGTATCTGTGTGATACTAGCAAAGTCACTTAACCTGGGTTTGCCTCACTTTCCTCAGTTGTAAAATTGGTATTATAGCAGCATCTGCCTTGCAGGGTTTTAGTAAGAAACAGATGAGGTACTTTTTATTAAGTCCTTAGAGGAATGCGTGTATGTGTGTGTGTGTTCACAAATGTATTTATATGAATGTATGTATGTATGTATGCACACATCAGCACATATAGAAAGAAAAAGACAGCAAGAGTGATAGATAGAGAGAAAGATATGGACAAAGGTAGAAATAAAACTATACATATGTATTTATTTTGGGGGGTGGTGAGGGAGGCAGTGGAAAGGAATGCAGAGTATGGAAATAAATAGAACATGAAAAGAGTAATTTTCAAAAGCAGGCGGTGTTGATAACTGAGGGGATCTGGAAAGGTCCCTTGTAGGAAGTGGCACTTGCACTACACTTTGATGGAAAGCAGAGATTCTGTGAGGGGTGGGGGGTTAAGATGGAATGCATTCCAGACATGAGTGGCCACCCTTGTACAGAAGGGTAGAGGCAAGAGATATAGACTAATGAGATTATAGATTACAGTTAGAAAGAACTTCACAGGCCAGTGAGTCCACCTCTTTTATATTATAGCTGAGGAAACTAAGGCCCAGGGATGTTCAGTGTCAGAGATACCCAGGTCCTCTAAGTAACTCTTCAGCCATTGCTAACATATATGGCAAACATGCCAATTTGACTGCAATTAAGTACGTATGAAAGGGAGAAATATAAACTAAATTGGCAAAATAGGTAAGAGCCAAACTGTAACGGACTTTAGATGCCAGTATGAGGATTTTGGATATTTTCCTACAGTCAATTTTCTCTTCTAGGTAGCAATTTGAGGCCTAGAATTGGGCCCTGGAAAATGGAAAGGGGAGAATTAGATAGTGCAAGTGCCAACAGCGCACTGGATTGAAAGAGCTATTCAGAAAAGGGTAATTCAGAAAGGACTAGGGGGCACCTTGACTTGGCTGGGCTGTCTTCAGGCCTACTTGTGAAGTAGGCAAGTTTTGTCTTTAGCACTTCAAACCTCTCGATTCTGTGTCCCTTTCCTCTTTTCCTTGGGCACTCAGTGTCTTCATGCTCCCCCACTTTCATGAAAACCTGTTCTTAGATTTCTTATTCACTAAAGTGAACAGGATTGCATCTTGCCGCCATGTGGTAAAGTAGATAGAGGTAGACATAGAGGTAAGAAGTCCAGCTCAGATACTTATTAGCTGCATGATTGGACAAATCATTTTATTTTTCTCCACCTTAGTGTCTTCATTTGTAAAGTGGAGGTGATAGCTCCTACTTTACAGATTTGTTGTGAGGCTCAAATGAGATAAAATATATAAAATACTCTGCAAACTTTAAAGTGTTAAATAAATGCTAGCAATAATTTTTACTGTTATGAAAACATAAAATGTTACCCTATCCTAGGTGTATTTGAATATCATTAAAAGTCTAAACTTCCTAATATAAAGAGTAACCTTGTGGCACGGTGGATAGAATCCTGGGCCTGGAGTGAGAGAGATTCCTCTTCCTGAATTCAAATCTGGCCTCAGACAATTACTAGCTGTGTGACCCTGGGCAAGTCACTTAACCTTGTGTACCTCTGTTCTCCTCTGTAAAATGAGCTGGGAAAAGAAATGGGAAACCACTACAGTATCTTTGCCGAGAAAACCCCAAATGGGGATAAAACTCTAACATTAGAATTTCAGGCCTTACCTGACTAGCTAGGGAAGATTTGGTTCAATCAATTGATTAACTAGCACTTATTAATGTCTATTAAAATCATATTAAATCATGTTCATATGTTTGCTTCTGAAATAGGGTATATTCCTTACTTGAATAATCAGGAATATACAATTTTGTTGTGGTACAGTTGTTTCAGTAATATCCTGTTCTTCATGACCCCAGTTGGGGTTTTCTTGGCAAAAATACTGCAGTGGTTTGCTATTTTCTTCTGCAGCTCATTTTACAGATGAGGAAACTGAGGCAAACAGGGTTAAGTGACTTGCCCAGGGTCACACAGCTAAGAAATGTGTGCAGCTGGATTTGAACTCAGGTCTTGATGCTGACTGCAGGCCCAGAGCTCTGTCTTCTTTGCCACTTAGCTATATTAGCCATTATTATTAAGAGAACCTGAAATGCACGCTTAGAACTCCACTTTCACTGCTATCCTTCAGAATTCTTGTCTTCTTTCAAGGTATAACTCAGATCCCACTTTCCTCATTGGAGCCATACTTTATCCTCCCCTTTATTTTCTTAGCTGTGTACATGTTATATTTTCCTCAGTAGAACAGAAGCTCTTTAAAGAAAGGAACTCTTTTCTCAATGTCTTTGCCACCATATTGCTGAGCATATGGTTGCTACTTAATAGATGTTAGCTGAATTGAAGTCATTCCCCAAAGAATAAATGTATGAAGGAAAAATATTTATAATGTGCCATGAACTGTGTTTAGTTTTGGGGACATAAACTGAAAACTGGAAGTCCATTTTCTCAAGGAGTTCATGTTATAACTAGAAGAGACAAGACATATAGGAAGATTCAGTGGTAGGGTAGATAGTAAGGCCTGTTGGTCTTTAGGGTTCAGTGACAGAAAAAGTGGTAAGGCCTAATCATCCTCTATTTTGTCAGAAATGTTGTAGGTGGTGACTTCCTGCTCCTTTCGCTGGTAGAAGCTGCAATGTCCTTTCTGCAGGGTATTGGAGACGCCTGGTCCATGACCAATGGGAAAGGGTGCGGGCCTGAGGAACAGATTGCAATGGGGGGACTTTGCATTTCCTCTCATGTGGATGGAAGTGTTGGGGGTTAATGTCAAACTATTCCCATCTCTCAGCAGTTTCTCAAATAGAACATTCCATCCCTGTATCTTTGCTCTGGCTGTTCTTCATGTTTGGAATGTTCCACCTATCACTTTTGCTTCTTAATTTCCTGGGTTCCCTGCAAGATTCAGCTCAAATCTTATCTTCTTTAGAAGGTCTTTCCTGATCTGACCAGATGCTAATACGGTCTCCTTTCAGATTATTTAACGTCTTCTGTTAATATATATATTATATAATACATATGTACACATACACATATAATACATACATACGTACACACATATGTGTATATATACATACATGTATATATGTATATATGTACACACACACACATATATACACATATATATGAAACATCCACAAGTGAATTTTGATGATGTGGTACTTAGATAAAATGAAGTCTCTCTGCTTCTCCCAGTTATGAGCTCCCCACCTAAATCTTATCCAACAGCCTGTCACCTAAAACAGACATGGATATACATAAACAGGTCAAAGCATATGTGGATAATACAATTACCTAAATTACCAATGTATGAATTAAATACGTGTTTGAACTCTTGGAAGTTTATATTTAGACTTCAGCAGGAGCCAGGTTAGTGATGCAGGTGACTTGTCTTCATGCATCACTTATGCTCTTTGGGGCCAAGGACTATTCTTGTCTCTCTTTTCATTACCAGTGCTTCATTCATTGCCTTACATATAGTGAACACTTTAAAAATGCCTATTAAACTTTAGGGAGAAGCGTTCTTTGTAATGCCCGTTCTATCAGCCTTTTGGTGCCGGTATCAACAAATCAATATTGTGCCTGATAAACTCTAAGGCTAAATTTCATGGCAGTTGCCTCAATTTGTCCAACCCAGATGGATTCCTTAAGATCATTCATTTAAATCTGGTAACACTGTTAGAGAGCGTGGCTTCATTAATTTTAGGGTCAGATCTTCGAAGACACAAACACCTGTGATGCATGAACACCGAGACACCTGCATCCACTAGCCTGGCTCCTGATGCAGCCTGAATACAAACTTCCAAGGGTTCAAACATTATTTAATTCATACATTTGTTATTGGGGATAATTGTATTATCCACATGTCCTTTGATCTGTTTATGTATATCCATGGCTGTTGGATACAATTTAGGTAGGGAGCTGTGGCTGGGAGAAGCAGAAAGACTTAATCTCATCTAAGTACCCACATCAGCACGATGCACTTGTGGGTGCTTCATAACTGCTTTGTGGTGGTAATTATGATGGTAGTATGGTAGTAATCCAAGGCATTAATCCTCACAACATCAGTGTGGTAGCAACATAAGCCCCGAAGAGAAGGATAACTGGCTACCCCCAGGGCACCCAAAAGTGCAAAAGCAAGCAAAGGAGTGCACCTTTGAAGTACTCCCAGATCAAGGACTTTCCTGGCATGATTCATTTCAGTGTGTGTGCTTGCCATCTCTGCAACTGGAAACTTCATTTCTTGGGACACAACATTCCATTTCTACAGAGCAGCTGGAATGTGTTTCTTCCCTCAGAGAAAGAGGGGATAGCATTGGACAGAGGCAGCCAGAGGGACTGACAAGTACTTCTGGGTGTGGCTCTAGACTCCAAAGGAATTCCCTCAGGGACCTATTTTTCATCTTCATCTTCTTTGAATAATATAGACCCTGAGAATAATAGCTGACATTTATATAGCACTTACTATATGCCAGAAACTGCGCTAAGTGCTTTACAATTACCCTGGGAGGTACAGTTAAGGAAACTGAGACAGATAAAGTTTATTTGCCTGAGGTCACGTAACTGAGGCTGGATTTGAACTCAGGTCTTTCTGATTTCAGGTCTGGAGGTCTATCCACTGAACTACCTAATTGCCATTAATAGTTTGTTGGATGGTGTCTGGACAGAGTTGACTTCCTGGGAATATGTGTATGCATGCATAGCCTCCTTTTCCTTCAACAGACAAAGTTAGGGACCCAACAGGTGTCAGTGAAGCAGAGTTCATGTCTTGTAACCTTTTTGCATAAGTATGTGCACAGAATTGATTTGTATTGTATTAACAAATTGTAGTTACATCAACTGAATGTGAAACTTTCCCTCTTATATTTGAAATACTGGACTTGAGTAGTCTACCATCTCTTATGCCTAACCTTTGATGCCATAAGATTTACAGTTCTTAAACTTTATTTCCTTCCACAGTGTTTAAAAACTCTGGGTGTTTAAATGTGCCTCTCTCCCTTTCATCCTCCTTCACCTGTATAATATTACTTAAGCATATGAGGTAGATGGTGTAAAGAACTTGGTCTACTTATATTGTGAATTCATTGAAAGGTTAAAAAAAACAACCTAGACAACCTACTGCTTTTTTGGATATAGTATACTACTCAATGTCAGGGAAAGCTTTCTAATAATTAAAACTTCTCAGAAATGGAATGAGCTGCCTATCAATGAATCAACAAATATTTATTAAGTATGTATTTTATGATGGGCACTGTGCTAAGTGATGGGGAAACAGAGACAAAAGACAGTTTCTACCCCCAAGAAGCTTTCAATTTAATGGGAGAGACAACAAGAAGTAAGTATGTACAAAGCAAGCTCCATGCAGGACAAATAAGAAATAAGTAGCGGGTTAGGCACTTGAATTAAGAGGGATGAGGAAAGTCTTCCAGTAAAAGATGGGATTCTAGTTGGGAGGAAGCCAGGGAGGTGAGTAGTCCGAGCTGAGGAATGGAGGACAGCCAGAGGAGATAGATGGAGTGTCTTGATAGTGGAACAGCCAGGAGGCCAGAGTCACTGGATTGAAGAGTATGCATTGGAGAAGTAAAGTGTAAGACTGCCTACTTGTAGTTCTTCAAGTAGAAGTTGGGAGACCATTCACTTTTTAGGGATGTCATAATGGGAATTGCTTCTGTGTATGGAGGTCCCTCTCAACTCTCAGATTCTGTAATTTGACCATTTTGATTCATGATAGCAAAGTCTGGTTAGGAAAACTGATAATAACCTGACACTGGCTAAGGATTTTCAGATGTAGCAGAGAATATTGTTTGAGAAACTTGACACCTTCTTATCTCTAGGTAGGAGTTTTTCATGATTCATTATGGTTATATTAAATCTGTTTAAGAAATGTGAAAAGCAAAAGAGAAGTCAGTCAGAAAAAGAGATTCCAAGTTGCATTTTTTGTTGCAGAAATAATTTGGTGATCCTGTATTTCTGACTAGCTTTCAAATGATCTTCTTCATGCCATATAATTGGAAATTAGAAATTTGGTGTCCTTGATGGCTATCTAGTGAGGAAACAATGTAATTGTGCTGACTTTTGCCAGCACTAGATGTGAGTTGTAGTTAAGGAGAGAAGACAGTAAAAATATTCTCCCCTGCAGCTTCTTCATTTAACTCAGGAGTCAGAGTATAGGCTTATCGCCATTAGCACTAAACTGAACATAATCTTTGTGCCTATCCCTTCAAAGCTTATCTTTCTACCAATTGGAATGCATGACCCATCCTACCCACCTTGTAATTAACATAACCTTCAAAACTCGAGCTTCCTCTAGGAAACCTTCTCAAGAAGACATGGGAAATACTAATTACCAACGTAGGAGAAATTTCAGATTCAGCCATTTGTATGCATGCAGATCATTGACTAGCTAGAGTAAAGGTCAAAATCAATCCTTGTCAAGTGGAAGAGAGGTGGCAGTCAAGGTCAAGACTTGTCTAGAGTACAAGTTCATTTGATAAACAGCACAGAGGATGATGACAGAAGATTATGAACAACACTATTTCATGAAACACTGAAAAACAGTTGAAGGGGAAAAGGGAAGAAAAGAGAACTTGGTGTTACAAAACAGATCATTCTTAGAACATTTGTAGATTGTAGAACAAGGTTAAGAGAGAAGGGCAAAAGATAGTCATGAAAAAGAACGCATCATTACCAATAATAGTGAAACCAGTCTTTGGGCAACTCGGTGGTAAAGTCATTTGAGATTTGGACTTGGCATCAGAAAAACCTGATTTGGAATTATGTCTCATCCACTTACTAACTGGGTTAGTCATGTTACCTGTCTCAATTTTCTTGTCTGTAGAATGGGGATAATAATACCTATGTCACAGGGTTGGAATGACAATCAAATGAGATAATGTATGGAAAGTGCTTTGTACACCTTAAAGTCCTATATAAATGCTACTAATTATTATCATCATATTTGGACTTTACTTCCTCAGTGATAACATCAACAAAGAATATAAAATTGGGAAGAGCATATGGACCTAAGCAAATATAATTTTAAAGGCATTTAGGGAAAAAATTCGAACTATCGGAAAGAGGGGGAAGACTCTATAGGAAAATAAAAAAATCATACACAGTACTTCCACTCTAAGAAAGTGACAGACCAGATATTAGTAGCTATGGATTCATATGCTCAATCTCTCATATTAATGAGAATAGTCTGTGCAGACATCTAAGACATCCTTGATTAAAATATAAGAAAGCAGGCATTCATAGACCTTTTTCTGGTAGCAGATCATATCTTAACAGTCATATAACTAACTGAGAGGTATAGAAAATATAAGATCTAGCTATATCTACTTTTTGGTCATTTTTCAAAAACATTTTAACTACTCAATCAACAAGCATTTACTAAACACTTATTAAATATCAGCATGTGGTTGGTACTTGTAATACAATTATAAAAAATATTTGAATGCCTGTCATCAAAGAACTTATATTCCATTAGGATACAATATATACTGGAGAGTGGTGGCTTGGAAGGTGAACTTAATCATCCTTTCTAGTAGCAGTGGTAATATTGAATTGATTATTGTTTTCTGAAAGGAAGAGTGGGGGAGGATGTCCACATCTTGGCAGTGTAGATGGCAAGAAGCCCACATCAGCTAGCCTTGGCATCCTGGTGATTGGTTGGGTGGGAGGAAGCGTGGTCTGGGATTGGCTAGGTATACAGCATTGATGAGAGGATTGATTTACTCCTCCAATCTAGAGCAATTCTCCTTGGATAAGACTTAAAACTGGGTGGGTTCGCTTCCTTAAGAGATAAGGGCAGGTTTTTTAGAGGCTCAGGTAATAGCCCTGAAATATTATAGCCCTAAGACATGACCCCATTCATGTTTTCCTCATCATTTCTTATGACCCAATACTATGCTACTACAATTATGATAACAATGATGGTTAGCATTTATATAGCGCTTTTAAGTTTTCAGAACACTTTACAGGGTAAGTCATTTGAGATATCTCATATATCATGATTCGTTCATCCATTCCTACATAGATGGGCACCTCCCCAATTTTTAATTTTTTGCCACAACAAAAAGAGCTACTGTAAGTATTTTTGCATATATGAGTCCTTTTCCTATTTATTTGATCTTTTTTGAGTATATACTTAGTAGTGGTATCACTGGGTCAAAGAGTATGAAAACCTTAATAACTGAAACCTGTCAGAATTAAAGAAAAAAGCCATGACTTGAAGAAAGGAATTTATGTACTAACACTGGGTCCAATATACATTTTCTGCATGGCATTGTATGATGCACTTTTGTCCTATTGGCTCACTTGGAAAACAGAATGATTTTAAAGGCGGTTATTGATGGTAATGTATTAGACATGAACAAAATGCTTTGTAGACAGAACTTTGAAATGTGCCATTTTGATTGATTCGGTGAAAGGAAGCTCCAGCTGTGGGTCCCATATCTCAGAGAAGGAAGTAATACCATTTAATATTATGCAAATGTATATGGATATTGACATTCATTCTTCTACAATTTCTAGCAAATTCCTAGCAAAAAAAAAAACAAACTCCATTTGAAGACTTTTCAATAACGAGGGACTCACTACTTGTCAAGGAAACCCATTCCAGTTTCGAATGGCTCTTAGAAAGTTGTTCCTCTGTGCTTGCTCAAATCTTACCTCTATGTAACTTCCCTCCCCCTCCCCCTCTCTACTTTCCAGATCTTTGTGTTTTGTCTTCCCATAGAATGAAATTTTCTTGAGGGCAGGGACTACATTGTTTTCTTGTTTTTGAAACTCCAGGATTTAGCACAATGTCTACCACATAATCAACACATAATGAATGTCAACTATCTATCTATCTATCTATCTATCTATCTATCTATCTATCTATCTATCTATCTATCTATCTATCTATTCATCCATCCATCCATCCATCCATCCATCCATCCATCCATCCATCCATCCATCCATCCATCCATCTATCTATCTATCTATCTATCTATCTATCTATCTATCTATCTATCTATCTATCTATCTATCTATTCATCCATCCATCCATCCATACATACATCCTATCATTTTCTACTTATTGCTCTCAGTTTTTGCCCTCTGTGGTCAAGAGGAGTATGTCTAATTCATCTTTCACTTGATAGTCTATCAAATATTTCAAATTATCTATCGTCCTCAATTCTGCTTCAATATGTGGCACTAATGTAACAACTTTTGCCCTTTATATTTATTAATCTGGAATTCCAGTGGAATGGAGGCAGCCAGCAGCAATAGCCATTTTAGTCACAACAAAATTATAATAACAACAATGTCACATAATAATAGCTAGTATTTATATCTTCCCTTTGAACTCTGAGGATGCCTGTTTCAGTTTATTCAAGAATGTTTAACTTCTGAGTAGATGAGAGGAAGCTGGGGTAACAGACTGAGAGGGGCATGGATTTCAGAGTAGCTGATACAATTCTTAGCTAGGAAATTGAGAGTGTGTACAGTTTAGGCAGGGGTGGCAAACCTCTGTGACCCTCTAAGTCCTCAATCCATTTAGATTCGATCAAAGGGCTGCACTTGAGGATGTAGAGGGACATGTGACCTTGAGGCTGCAGGTTCCCCACCCTTGGTTTAGGGATTAGCATTATTGTTTAGTGGATCTTATTCTTGAGACATAGCAAGGATCTCTACCTGGCTATTTCCACAGTTATTGCAACACTTTTGTAACCTAATATATTGTCTTCAAGAGTTGCCATGGTTGAAAAATTCATCACCTTGGGTCAACAAATTCATGTACTATTTTAGAGTATTTTGTAGATTCACAAAATATCAAAACTAGAAAATACTTTAGAAATAATTTAGTGCAAAACCTTCATTTTCCAGTTAAGGAAATCAAGGCCTAGTCAGGTTAGCTGTACTGTCTATATACATTATTTTCCAGTTAATAATAGCAAGGGTGAGATTAGAAGATTCTCTTATTTTAGTGGTCTTTCCATTTACCTACCTTTCTTAAAGAAAAATAATGTAAGCTCCTTGAAGACAGGTTGTTTTACTCTTGTGTTTTTATCCACACAGTGCCTGACATATTAGAAAGTCCATTAATAAATATTTGATTGATTGATCTCCTTTGAAAAAAGTGAACCAAGAAAAAGATAGATTAGTATCAAATGAGCTAACTTGTAAAAATTGCTTTACGTAGCTTAAAATTATATATAAATTCCAGTTATTATCATTATTAATAAAAGTTCTTGCCAAATGCTTTTATATGCATATTTAATTCACAATACTTTATATTTGTAATCTCTTTCAGGGTAAGCACCATATCTTTCTTTCTATCACATCCATATATGATGAAACTGACATGAGGACTCCTTAAAAAACATAGGCAGGTAGAGCCTATATCAGATGTCTTGAGGAGGGGGTAAGGAAGGGGACAAATTTGGAACTTAAAAGCTTGTGGAATTGAATGTTATACACTAAAAATAAATAAGTAAAAATAATAAAAAGATAAAAATCATAGACAGAAGAGTGTTCATCCTTATAGTCAAGCTTGCTCCAGATCAAACCATGCTTTCAGTAGCACAGAGTGAATATGAAACCAAGATGGCAAGATGAGAGAATCAGAGTGAAATAAAAGGGAGAACAAGGAGCCAAAAAACCAAATCAGGAAGATAATAAAAGATGATTTGTTCTTTTAACAACCATGGGCTAATTAGGATTGTTTCCTGATGCTAAAGACTAGCGTCCAACACTTTTTTTTTTGTTCCCATTAGAAAATGCAAAGATTGCAGCTTCTTCCAAGGCTCTAAGTCATCCCCTGTGGACTGGCCTCTGCTTTCACAGACGATAACTTGAAAAAGAAAAATGACGGAAAGAAAGAAAGGCCCTTAACAGCTGGAGCTTTAATTTACCTACATGAGAAAAAAAAGTATTCTATTTCAGAGATTTCTCCCAGGTTGCCCTATTTTGGAGGAGGAACGAAAAAAGCCAGAGAAAATCACCAAAAAAGAAAGAAAGAGACAGAGAGAGAAAGAGAGAAAGAAAGAGAAAGAAAAATGTTCTTCAAAAGAGATTATATGAAAAGAGCAAATCTTGAAAATTGTGTTTAATAAACAGCCAATGTTGAATTTCCTGGCAGTCATTACCGAGCAGTTAAAGACTAGCCAGCGTATGAAAGAATCTGAATTAGTTAGGACAGACTAGAGCTGACAAATACAGTGCAAGAAGATTTATTCTTTCTCACCTATGATTTTGAAATCTGAATGATTCGGTGTTTAAGGAAGGTGCTTCAACCATTTCATTCATTTGTGCTGAGGGTTTCTAGCTAGACCTAAAACTGGGTCTGCAAAACAGAAGAACAATGCTCCCAAGCTACCAAGTTAGTGTCCCACAGAATATTTTTAAATTATTTAACACACATCATCTCAATGTCAACAACTCATCACAGATAAACTATCTAATTAACAGAACCCTTCATAGTATTTGATAACTGAGTCTTGGCTCAGTTATTACACCAGAAGGGCAATCCTTGATAAGCAGAAATTATAAAAGCAGATTTTTAGAAGCATTAATGCAGAAATAGAATCAAGTTAGTTTGAAATTAACCCCCTGTTAGAATTTAAAACATTTGAAAGTCATCCGATCGTCAGTTACAACGTGGTAGCATCTCTTTGACTCTAAGGTTTTTGTCTAACTGCCAACACCTGTACTTGGATTGCTTGGTTGTATAATAGGTTCTAAATATCTAGGGTAACCAACATGGTGGATCACACTAAAGGAACAGATGAGTTTATCTTGTCATTAAAGCCTCCCATAACAGCCTTTAATAATTACAGCTAATTCTAGGATTGTGTTCTGTATCCTGCTTAGGAAGTCCAGATTTTTTCTCTTCAACTCTATGTTGGCAAGACATCTAGAGAAATAGAATAAAATTAAGAGTGGAAATAATCATTAGAATAATTAACTGGTTGCCCAGATTTGGCTCTCAGTAGTCATTTAGATAGAGGAGACAGAAAGAAGACTGATCATAATAACTCCTATTTCAACAGGCTTTTTCATCCAAGAAGCTCCATAGTACTACCAATTACATTGATAAGGGACAAAGGCCAAAGGAAAAAGTAGAGCAGTAAGTAGAAAATGATGTGTAATTAATTCCTGTAGAGTTTTATGTATTTGGCTTAAACCTCACTCCCTTCCTAGTGTGAATAGTAAAATACATGAGTAATTTATGAATTTTACTCAATAAGCAATGAAACACCTACTATGTGCAAGACAGCTTGCTACACATTGAGGATAGAAAGACAAAAATAAAGCAACTTTCCCTTCAAGGAAAATGGAAATTCTGTTGGAAATTAATAACACAATAGTTTCTTTAAATAAGGATGTGGATTCTATACAACAATTTCAATGAATTGAACATGATCAGTATAAAACCTTGATGAACTTTTAAATGTGTAAACAAGATGATTTGCACCTTGCGATCTCTTTTCTAGACAGAGATACCCTTGATAGACCAAGAAGGGAAAATTGTGATAGGTCAAGCAAATGAGATCATTGTGCCTCACGGGACTTTAAATAGCTCGTAGAATTTTAGCATTTACTCAGGCCCATGGCATACCAGTCAAGTAGTAGAGGACCCCAGGCTTAGATGTATTTTGTGAAGTCAGAACTTTGCACTTATATGAGAGGGCAGGTTGGGTGGGAAGTGAGCCAAGAGGGAATATCACAGTCCCCCTTCCCAATTTCATTACTAGGCCTATATTTGAAAGAAATCAAATTAAGAAGAAAGAACCAATATGTACAAAAATATTTGTAGCACCTCTTTTTGTAGTAGCAAAAAACTGAAGATTAAGAGGTTGCCCATCATTTGGGTGACACGTGAACAAATTAACGAACATGAATGTAATGGAATACTGATTTCAGTCATGGGATGGTTTCGAAGAAATCTGTGAAGTCTTATGAAATGAGGCAGAGAAAAGTGAACAGAACAAGGAGAAGGACTTATACAATAAAAGCAATACAGTTAAAACTAACAATTTTGAAAGCCTTAAGAACTCTGATCAATGCTAAGACCATCCATGATTCCAGAGGACCAGTGGTGATGCATGTTATTTACCTCTCAACAAAGAGATGATAGATTCAGGGTGCAGACGTGGCTAACTTGGGAATTTGTTTTACTTGAGTATGTATATTTGTTTTAAAGGTTTTGTTTTTTCCTTTTTTTTTTAAAAAAAGGGCGGTGGAGTAAATAAACATTTTTGTTAATTTTAAAAAAGTCATTTGAAAATGCAAATTCCTCAGGGTAGAGACTATTTTGGTTTTTTTGATTTTGTGTTTACATTACTAATGCCTACTAATACTTTTCATATTCTAAGAGTTTAAAGAATACTTTTCCTTCAATTAGCAGAGTATGAACATTCGAGACAATATATTGGCTCATCTACTGAAAACATCTCCCCTTAAAACGTCTTCAGAACAGCAGTAAATAGGGTGATGGGGATAATACATACTTTGTCCTGTTTCCACATTGTTCTGATTTCTTCTGTTCGGTCTTTAGATATTAGGTAGTTTTCATTCTTTCTAGACTGGAGGTTATGAGTATTTGGTATGGCAGATTTTATTGTATGAAAATTCTATTTGTTCTAACAATTTTGTAGTAAGAGTGAGGCATAGCCTGTAGACCACCAGCATTTTTCACTGGTGTCCTCACAATGTCAAGAGATTGTTAGGAAGATTCTCAGAATCTTAGGCAGACCCTGAGTGGCAAATTTATGGGAGAAAACACACAAAAGTTACATTAGAGGGACAGGCATGGATAACTTGAAATCTGCTCTATCAGAGAGAATACTGGTACAAACAAATTCTTGTGTCTTCTGGAATTTAAAAGTATTAGGCAGACCACACAAGTCAACCCAGGTAGGTAATAATCTTGCCTGTTTTTAATGACTATAAAAGGAGATTCCCTAACTTTCCCACGGGGACCCATTTGTATTTAACAACTCACTATCCAGAAATTATTTTATTTAATGTAATCTAATTTTATCTCATTTAAACATTATCTAATTTAAATTTCTCATGTTGCAGTTTAAGTCAATTTTTTCTTTTGTGTTCACGGCCCTTGTATAAAGATTCATCTTATACTTGAAGTCTATTAACTCATTCCCAGGCAATAAAATCTTAAGGCTGGAAGGGTATTTCAAGATCATCTAGTCCAATTTACTCATTTTGCTGAGTAGGAAACTGAGGCCCAGAGAGTCTAGGTGACCCATTGAAGGTCACACAGCTAGCTAGCAGAAAAGTTAACTAGAAGCCTGGTCTCTGAGCTTCCAGTCCAAGGTTCTTTCTACTTAACACACTGATAGGCGTTTGTTGTTGTTATTCCAAGCTACATAATTGGTCCTATAATTTTTAACCCTGTATGCCCATTTTCTAAATCTTTGAGATGCTCTTACCCATTGGGCAGAATGGATGATCACTCATGTTTGCAATTTCAGAGAAATAGAGTGAGTAGTCCCCTCATATATATATATATATATATATATATATATATATATATATATATGTGTGTGTGTGTGTGTGTGTGTGTGTGTGTGTGTGTGTGTGTGTGTGTGTGTGTGTGTACTCCCCATATTTTAGACTTGGGAAGAGATATGATAATGGACATACATATATACAAGTCTATGATACATGTGTGTATAGGGATAACACTCAATCTGTGATTTCTGTGGTATAAGGAATTTGTTGTTTTGTCATTTTTCAGTCACATTCTACTTTTCATGACCCATTCTTTGGGTTTTCTTGGCAAAAATATTGGATTGGTTTGCCATTTCCTTCTTTAGATGAGGCAAACAGGATTAAGTGACTTCCCCAGGGTCACATAGCTAGTAACTATCTGAGAATTGAATTGAAGTCTATTCACTTCCTGAGAATTCCTGACTCTAGGCCTAGCACTTCATCCATTGTGTCACCTAACTGCCTTGGTATAGGGAATTACTAGATGAGAAAACTCCCTTTACCCTTATAGGTTACCACCTTATCTGTAATTTACAGATATTAAATTTATTGCCAGATACATATTTATACATTTTAAAATATTTTGTTTACAAAAATTTTAAAATATTTACAGATATTCAATTACAGTCTTATATGTAATCATGCATATTCTGTAATTCTAACCAATAGACCCTTTAGTGACTCAGGCAAGAAAGATGGGAATATCCATTTTTAGCATACCACAGCTAAAATTATATATATATGACATATTATCCAGAGTAATTTTTAAATTTTTTTTCTATTGGGACAGATAAGTTTATTGAATTAGAAGAACTTTAGACTCCAGGGGAAGAAGATATGAGATACATACATGTATTTATTTTAAAAAAAAACAAACCTCTCACAAAGGGATATTAACTCTGAAGATACAGTAAGAAAAAAATAACAAACATTCTCCCCTAATATGTCAAGGGCAAACTTGACCCTGCATTACCTTAGCTTCTCAGTTTGTGTTTAACATAGACCCCACCAAGGTCGCATTCAGACATGGTATAGCTGCAGCCGTCCTATTGCCGACTCCCTCTTTTACAGATGAGGAAAATGAGCCCCAGAGATACTGAAGTGAGCTACATGCCCAAGATTATGACATGTGATGGCAGAGCTGAGATTTGAACTCAGGTCCCAAGGTGTCACATTTTGCAAGTCAAATTCAGTACTCTTTAGTAACTTGTTCCAGGACTAGTTTTAACGTTTATAAGAAAAAAAGGAGAAAAGAAATAATAACAGCCAATCATATTTCTACAATTCTTTTACATTTCACATGCTGTTTTCTTTAAAAAGTCAGAAGTAAAACACTATGATGTTGGTCGTGCAAGTATTATTCTTCCCACTTCATAGATGAAGAAATACAGTCATAAACCTAGTATATTTAATTCCAATTTATAAATATATAATTTATTAATTAAATAGGTATTTATTATGTGCTGTGTGGAAGACATTATAAAAGACATTGAACAGAATTCCTGCCCTTGAGAACTTTGTATGTGACATGTAAAAAGTCAGGCAAGTGAAATATAATTTGAGATAGAACAGAGGATCAGAAACAAGAATGGATTATTTCTCTAAGAGATGACACCTGAACTTAACCTTGAAGGGGGCTAAGATTTTTTTTTTAGAGGCAATTAGGGTTAAATGACTTGCCCAGGGTCACACAGCTAGTAAGTGTCATACTGGATTTAAATTCAGGTCCTCCTAACTCTAGGGTTGGTGCCCTAGCTAGCTTTGAGGCTAAGATTTTAATGAGAAGGACATGAGGAGAAAGTGCTCTATAAGCAAGATAAAAGCCTATTCAGGGACTCAAAAGCAGGAGATCAGATGAAGAATCAGGTGAACCACAAATACAGGCTATATTGTCTCAAATGTTCATACTCTGCTAATTGAAAGAAAAATATTCTTTAAACTCTTAGTATATGAAATGCATTACAGTAGGCATCAGTAATATAAATACAAAATCAAAAATATTCTCTACCCTCAAGGAATTTGCATTTTTAAAATTGCTTTTAAAATTAACAATATTTAGAAATACAATAGTCTCTTAAATGTAGATGCTTAGTATTACTGGACTTGGCACTATAATTGCTTCCTCATGGGACACCGCATTACCTACCTTATTCCAAAAAGAAAGTGTGATATTCATTCCTATCCTTTGATCTTTCTTTGTTGATGCTTCCAATCAATTGATAATTTGTGAAAGTGCTTACTATCTTCTGTTTAGGCAACTACAACCTAATGTAATAGAAAGAACATGTATGTGTATGTCCCAAGTGGCTAGAACAGTGCTTTCCTTACACATATTAAGCGTTTAATAAATGTAGGATTGAATTGTTGAATTGAATTGAACCGTTAATCTTCTTAGGAGGGAGAAACACTTTGGGGTTATATTTAAGACAAGCATTCAAATGGAACCCTTCAGGACCAGACCAAACAAATGTGTGCATTCTTACATACACTCAAACACATATGCACACGTTTTAATATTCAAGTTAAAAAAAAAAGGAATCCATGGAGACTACTAGATCTTGTATTCCAATGTAAGACTCTGAAGAACTTTCAAAGGCAAACAGAGGATTTTATATTTGATTTGTTTTTAAATCTTATATGGCTATTTCCAGTCTTACTACATATCGCTCCATTCCACATGTTGGTTGCTGATGAGATCAACTCTGAAACTCATACCTCCTCAGCATCCCGTGCTGCTGGAAATCTCCTTCTCCCCCTCTCTGGTTGGACAGAGTGCCTGAGTGGGCAAGCCATCTGGGAGCTCCTCCTGGGTCCTCCATCATTTAAGGAAAGAAACAAGGGAATTCTCCTTATTTCTCACCTGGATGCTTCCCTAGACTTTGTCATTTCCAGAAACTCCTCATTCTGCAGGATGATGTGTGTGTGTTTGTCCTTCATTGCCGAAGAAGACTATGCTATTAGAGAAATAATGATATGACTTTCACTTGACTTTGTTTTGGGTGAGGGAGGGTTGTGCAGGTCATCAGCCTCACTTCTCCAGAGCCATCTGAATCCAGTGACCAGA